>NW_009650064.1:2430437-2468218 GCF_000708025.1 Charadrius vociferus | reverse complement strand
CTTCCCTAAGACCAGAATTTCCATCACAGGGTTTTATATGATTTGGTAACAGATTTGCAGATTTAATTTATGCATTGCATTAAAATACTTTGTGTTAGATAAATATGTTTTTGGTGTAAAGCTGTGTTTAAAGTAATAGTTGTGTGTCTTTGTTTTTACTTTTGGTCTTTTAGTTTCCAGCGTGTTGTCCTTTTTGGTTTTGTTTTATTGCTTTTTCTTTAATTTTGCTTACCAGAGCCAAAGCCTTAGTAGAAGAACAACGCCTTTTGTTCCTAGGGTTCAGGTAAAGACTTCGTCTGCCTGACAGAAACTAAAGTTGTGGTTTTTTCTTTTGTTTGTTATGGAAAATGCATAGTAGGAAAACGTTACATTATAGTCCGTTTTCCCATATTTTTAGTGTGTTGCTTTAAGCCATATTAACAAGTTTCATGTCATCTTGTGAGCAGCTTGTAAAATTCTGCATGGGGATTAAAATATTCAATTAAAATTTAAAGAGACAACTAGTTGTTTGTTGTTTACTCAATATTAAACTCATACAGGTTTCAATACTGATGGTGGCTTTGCATCCCACATACAAAATGTGTGTACTGTTTAAGCAATAAATAATTTTGTGCTTGAGGTCATTATATAAAGATGAATGTCTCTTTAAATCATTCATTGTCATTACTTAACACATCCTTTTTTGCATTTTCCAAGTAATAGTAGCGCCTTGAGTGGAAGACAGGCAAAAAATTTGTACCTTGTTTAAAGAAACACATTTCTTCTGTATGAAACTTGGTTCTTGCATTTTAAATGTACATCAAAATAACCAAAACTCTATTTAAATAAAAAAATCTGAATTCTGAAAAAAATTCTGAATTCTGCCATTTTGTTACTGAATTTATTTAGCTTCAGAATTCTGTTTAGGTACAAGTTGTTTGCCTTTTTTCATTAGGAAACTCCTAAAGTATTGTAGATTAATGCAAAACTAGGTTTTACTAATACGTTACAGTGCTTATCTTGCTTTGCTGCATGTTTTTCAGTTTTTTGTAAATAGAATATTATCTGCTTTTCTTACAAAATATCTTTATGGAGATGTTAATCTTTTGTGTGGGAGCTGTATAAATGTTTCTCTTGTTTGATCAACTGCTCAAGGAAAGATATAAAGGATGATCTAAATGATCAGAATGAGATGACTAAATTTCATATTGAAATAGAAAAAGATCGTATATATTTATAAAGGAATTCTAAATAAGACTGTAGGAAATGGTTTGGTTATGACTCATATTTGATAAAGTACATTTTTTTCACAATATATTTTTCCCGAAAGTAGTCCTCACAACTGCTTAAATATAAATTCAAAATAAAAATTCTAAGAAAAAAATTGAGATTAAAAAACTAATGTCTTGTTAGTAATGTTTTAGGTTAACATATTATTATGTGCTACTGACATAAACTGGCTTTGCATTAAAAATTTAAAACATCCTTTAGCATGAATAAGAAAGTTGACTTCTGCTCGTGGTAATGAAATCAAAGAGGGGTACAAATTCAACCACGAGTTGTTAAGTAGTTCATAAAGGTAAATATTGTGCATGACATAAGTAGTCTTTTAATATTTATTTTCTTTTTAGAGATGTGCAAAATAAATTGAGAAATGATATGATGATTTTTCAGGTCTGCCTGAAACCTGCATGTTTCATGAAATACTGTAATGTAGAAGTAACGTAGTAGTTCCTTATTTTAATCACATTATATAAAATAAAGAAATAGGCATAAAAATTGACAGCTCTACTTAGACTAATATCCTCTAATAAAAAAAAAATAAATTACTTTGATCAAATGATTATGGCAGTCATTTAAGAAAAGAAAGCAAGCGTAATGTTTGGTAGACAATATCCAGCAAGAGGTGAAAGTGTATGAGGCTTACTCTCTCACTTCTGGTTGGATTTTTTTTGATCTTGTAGATAAAGATTGTCTTTAGCCCCAATTTTGTTTCTGCACAATGTCTGTGGAGTCATTGTGGACCTCTCTAACAGTTTTTTGCAGAGCTCAGTAACAGTCAAAGCTAAACATAATGTTTGTGACAAGAATTCCTGAAGAACTGAAACTTATGACCTTGGCAACATCTTTACAGCTAGACTGAAACACGAAGTCCCCCATCTGCCCACTTTTAGTAGGGATGGTAGATAGTTTAAAATGGATTAATACAAGATGTGGTTACAATGCAGGCTGTGGAGAAGAACAGAAGTTCTCCAGTGATCTTTAAACAAGGGTATTAGAAGCAGTCCAGCAGCCGTGCGGAACTCTGGTTACTTTTTGGCATAAGAAATTAGCTAACTCAGAGCTCTGAGCTGTTGTTTATGGCTGTCAGGAGGTATACATTACATTGTGGGATGTGGTATAGCTGTGTCTGTAGAATTCCCTACAAGAATGAGGTTCTCCAAACATTTCTGTTTATACCTATTTGTTTCATTGCTCTCATCAAGAAATGCACATATTTATTCTTGCTTGCATCTTCTTTACTTGTTAGTCTGAAACTGATCCTGGTGATAAATGTCCCAGATTCTGGCACAAGTTCCTCTTCCACACTTCTCTCCATGTCATTCCATTCATTTTCTAGCTCTTGTATCACTGAATGATTTAAAAACTATCTTTATTTTTTATTTGGAAGAAAAGCACACAATTTCCTTTTCTTTTTCCTACCATGCACCCTTCTACTGAACCTTTACTAATTCTAAAGTACTTGGAAAAGTGAGCATTTATTTCCTGAACTTTTAGATTCGGTAGCATACCAGCAATTTTCTAACTTCCAAAGTGATGCTTGGTGATATCTTTGTAAGGAACGATCTGCTCTTACATTTGTGTTTTTCATGCAGTATCTCTTGTTTACTTGGTGGAGCTTCCTTCTGAGCCAGACTTGCCATGAAGCCACTGGGTTTTTTTCTAACTTGAAAAATTTCAGACATCCTTTTGGCTTTAATACAGAACATCAGTATATTTGGTCATGTATAAAAATATATGCAGGCATCTCTTTGGCATTGTTGAAATCGAGATGAAGCCACTAAAAAAGAAATTTTTGAAAGAAATCTAGATTAGGGCAGCCTAAATATCTCTATAATTTTCTGGCCTTCCTATCCTAGAAGCTCTTCAATTTGACAGTTTTTTCTTGTATTTTTTCCAGCCTATCAGACAGCAACTGAAGCAGACAACAATAATAGTTTGGTTTAGCAAACCTCAGTAGTCAGGATTTGTTAGACGTATGTTTAACAACATCCAAAGCTCAACTCAGCTATGCCAAAGACTTTACCATTTCAGGGCAATTTCTGCATCTACATAAGCTTAAGTCCAAATGAGATAATGGCTGTAAGCATTTTTTAAAATAAACTGAGAATTATATTAATTTTTTTTTCAACAACAGATCCTGCTGGTGTATCTCTTCTTTCAGAATAATGTGAGAAAGAAAGAATAGTATATCAGTTTCAAAATATTACACTAATAAACAGCTATATAGGTTACAGGAAAAATTATAATGAACAACAGAAGAACAAAAATGACTGGCCAGATGTCTCTCAAACCTGGTCATATTTGAGTAGGCTGTGGTGGTAGAAATCAAGCTGCAGGGCAGGCAGTCTCTCCCAGTGGCACAGGTTTTATCTCTTTTCCATGAGATTTGTGAGGCAACCCTTATATAACAAATAAAGAAATAAAGTGTAGCATAGGGTTGAAAGCTTCAAATATTCTCTGTTTTTAAATCTAAAGTTACCACTTAAGATATGGTGTGCCTGTATGTGCTTTACATAAAACCACATTAGAGTTGCATAGTTAAGCAAAAAGTCAAACATTCATGAGATAGGAATGTAGGAAGTGGCAATAATAATATTATCTAGATTTTCTTAAGTGATTTCTCTTACAAATATGTATTAGAGTATATATATATGTAGAGTTCTAATTACGTGATCATTTCTTTTCTAGAACTCTGACCTCAATTGGTGCTGCGAACAAAATTTCTAGTTGAGATCTAAAAGACAAAAGATGAAATCTAGAAAACTGAATTTATGTGTTTAAATTATATAACTTATGCTAGTTTCAAATATGTCTGAGGTACTCTGGGGAGGAGCTTAGACTTGTACAGGTGAAGGAATGAACTAAGTACCTCAATATCTGCAGTGAGTGTTCCAGCCCAAATAAAGGACACCCATTCCCGTTAACTCTATTTGAAACCGGCTACTCCAGAGGGCGAGCCAATTCTCCAGAGAAAGGCATCTTCTTCTGAGGCTATAGAGGACCAAAAAGGAATAGCTGCTTTTATATACTGTTCCGTGTGTAGGAGACTCATTCCAGAACAGGACATCTGTGGTTTAAGCTGTGTTTAGACTGAAGAGATTGAACCTGTCTCTCAAAAAAGTGCCTTTAATAAAACTGCCTTTAAATGTGCTGTTGAAGGTCCTTTTCTTCTCTGGAGTACGAAGTCTCATCTGAAGCTGAGATATTTTGTGGCTGGAATAGAAGTGTGTGGTGGTAGCAAAGAAAGCTTAATTTTAGTGTAGCAAATTCCAGACCTGTTACCCAGAATGCGTACTGATCTTGTATTAGACCACTTTGGTTACAAAACAGAAAGAATCCTACAAAGATGAGAACAGACCCTCATCTCTTCTCCTCCCTGGTTACTCCCTTCATTATCTGACTGCTGAAGAGTTTTTATTTCTTGCACTCTGCATGGCAGGTGTTCTTTCCTGGAAGCCTGTCTCAAGGAGTGCAGCAGATGCACCTCTCTGTGGATGACAGACCATCTCACAATTTCAGGATGCATTCAGTTTAGATGCCTGTTTGCCTAAATGTAGGTTACAAGGGAAATTTAGTAAAGAATTAGGTGCATATCTGCCTAGGGAATAGCCTAGGGAACAGAAGTGTTATGAGCATGTGTGTGGCAATTAAGTTTCCAGGACTTCAGCACTAAGATCTTTAGAAAGCATTCAGGTTATCCGGTTTTCTAAGTGAATTTTTGGTGCTTACATCCTAAATTATCTAGGTCAAAAAAATCCTATTCAAGAAGTTTTTACACATTAACATCAGCCAGCATGGTTTTCCTGTGGTGTATTTTATGTGTTGTAATTTTAGCCTTCTCTTTGTTTAGATCAGGATTGTATGGTCACAGTTTCTTAGATGTTCTAAGCTTTTAAAAGTGCCATTCCTGCAAGTGTTAAAAACTCCTGAATGGGGGGTTTGTAGATTCCGCTTGATTAGTTAGCTGCTTAAGTCTTTCAGTGCTGAGCATCGCACCTGTGAAGTCTTGTGGGGCTTTCACCCTTTGGATTGAATAATTAAATGTTCTTCACTTTTTGGTGTTAGGAGTCTTTTCTGTCTAGCACTCAACAAACCTATAAAAGAAAAAAAAATAATTTCCTCATCAGCTTTTCTGTTATACATGTGCTATCCCATGTTTACTACACAAAATACAATATATATAATATTCTATCAGGTGTGGTAGGATTGTCCTGCATTTGTTAATTGAGAATTGAGAAACTATGATCAGAGTCTGAGACAACCAGGTTCTGTCCAGACATAATACACACCTCAGACTTCAATTCTGACACTTTACTTTGCACTACAAATCAGGCTCCAGGGTCTCATGCCAGGCTCCCAGACAATGAAGAACATGCAATTTGTAAATGCCTCTAGAAATGTTTTAAGGGATCCACCCCTCAATACACAAGAGCTCTGGGAAAGAGGAAGGGATGGAATTCAGTCCTCTTGGACTGTACCTGCCTGTCTTCAATGGCTGTCCTTTCCTTCTGAATAGAAAAGACAAGGTTCTTGTAGGAAAATACTGTAACATCCAAATATTGACATAAAACTTATGCACAGGAGAGTCAGAATTAGATCAGTCCTAGTCCCAAACTCATTTTCCGTGTTCAGTATGCTAGTCTAACTCCTTGTTTCTCACTTTCCTTTCCAGTTTCCTGCCTTGACTTCCTGTCAGATTTTCTTTCATCCCAGTTTCTCTGTGCAACATGTTTTGTGCCCGTTACAGAATGGCTGGTTCTTTTTTAAACTTATTTCATTTCTCTCATTCAGTCTGTTTTTGCCGCTGTATTCTTTTATGGTCCCTGACATTAGTGGCTCCATTCTTCCTGTGTTTCACTAAGAAGCATCCTGTATCTTTTACTTTCCCAGTACTTCTAAAACAGTTTCTGATTTGTCCCTTCTTTCGTCTTCTAACCCCAGGAGAATGCAATCCTGTCCTCCCCTCCATGGGGTTCTTTGTCCGTTCTCTCACTCCCAGTTTCTTCCTTTCTTCTCTTTGCATCCAAGTCAAATGACTTCTTGGGTTGCAAGTGCCTGTATTGTATACTGGAGTGCTAGCAGTGTGAACACAGAAAAGAGCCTTCTGGTCATAATTCTGCCTCCTGACCTTTCCTGTAACAAGCCAAATAGCAGGGAATTTTAGGGAATTATATGCCCATTATGTACAAGTTTTTCCATATTTTTTTTTTCAGAGCATCAAAAGAAAACTAGAAGGTATAAGTCAATGAAAATTTCAAGTTCTTGTTCCAAAACACAGGTGTTAGAGCATCTCAAATAAATGGCGTCAGGCAACTTAACGTTCTGCTTAGAATCATTCTCCAAACATCTTGGCTGAAGTTTTCCTGCAAAAATTCAGTCTGAAACTAATATAGCAAAAAAATATTTAACTTGAATATGAATGCATAGTTCGGTTCTATTTTGGCATCCATGTCTGGATTATCTCACCTTCATTCAGTCACATTTTGTGATAGTGGCTGGATCTCAAATACATCGCATTCTGCTTAAGCAAGTATAATTTTTCCCAAAAAAGCAGATGAAGATAGTATTCAGTGCTACTCCCCTCAGGGTGTGGGACTAGTCAAGTATGTCCTTTGCTCGAGGACTCACAAGTAAGACTGTGGGTGGATAGATTTAGTGTCAGAGAACATTTAAGTTGACTTGCACTTTGGAGGTCATTAAAGCTTTGCTTTGGATTCATAAAGTTGGTGCAAAGCTTTCTACTTGTGATCTGTAGCTGGATGAAGATACCTAATAGCCCAGATAATTCTCAGTTTAGCAAAAACACTGACAAAGCCCCTTGCTTTGTGGTAATGTAGGAACAGCATCTAGAAGTCTCTTGAATAAGGATAATTTCTCTCACACATTTTTCAGCTTTAGTAGCAACAGATCTACTGTTGGTAGCAGAACCCTATGAAGTCAGTAGTAGGGCTAACAGCACGATAATAGAGGACAAGTATACTCCCCTTTTTAATATACATTCAAACACTAGTGGTTGGGGGCTATGGGAGTTGCAAGATGTGACAAAGTAATGGAGAAGGAAGAAATACAATACCACCGTTGAATGAGTTGGTGTGTCTTAGTGTAATCTCACACTGAGTAAGTATTAAAAATGGCAGAAAGATAAGTCAGCCTCTTGTTGGTGGGTCAAAAGTCTTGAGAATTGCATCAAGACCTTTCTCTAAGTGACTGAAATGCTGAAGATGAGGAGCTATGACAAGAGAAGGAGACCTTGTCTCTGAAATGGTGCAAGATGACCTCCACAGAAAGTGCACCTTCTCCTAGTTATGGTTACCTTAGCTAGGGTATATTCATGACTAAAGGTGCACTGGTTGGTTAGGTTTGGAGTTGGACATTATCCTCTTTGATTCCCTTAGTTTCAGGCAGGGTCAGTGTTTCCTTTGAATGTCCTAGTTTGTCCTCTGTCTCAGGCAAACCCCATGAAGGGAGCCTTCTCTGTCAGCTCTAGTTAATGATACTGCAGTGGTACCACCATGTAATGACTCTCTAGCTATTTGTAAAGCTTTGTTTTTTCCTAACTGCACTGTTTCCCCCTTCCACTGCAAGTGCTCTAAAGTAGGTATATCTTCTCCTTGAATAATGCATTTGCAGCTATAGTATTCAAACTGAAATAGCTAAATAGCAGCTTCAAAGGACTGTAGTAAAAAAGGATAGCAGAGTCTAAGACTGATTAACAATAATTTCTGCAGATAAGTAATGGTAGTTTTTGCCTTGTTGTTGCTGAGTAGGACTGTGAAGAGGGTTTGACTACTGAGCCTCTTTATCTTACAATTTCTGGAGGGCTTATATGATTTTCAACATTTCGAAAAACATTTAGAGATTTGAAGTATTTATGGTCTTATCCCATAGTCTTTCCAGCACAACAGGACATGATAAATTCATTCATTCATTGTGCATAAACTCCTTAGAAATGTATATGTATGAATACCATACATCAGTAATGCAAGTAATACAGTGTCACTGCCAAGAGAGAATAATCCTAACCAGAGCACCATGTGAAAAACAATTAGTAGGAAATAATGTACTTATTGTACAGGGTTTTTAAAAAAGAGTAACTCCTGGTACATACTGAAGCTATTATAATATTAATTTATTTTTATGCTTTGTTAGAAATACAAAGTAGAACATGATATTTTCTGTTTAAGTAACCAATATAAATAGAAGCTTATGAGAAAAAATAATTTTAAGGATTAATATGCTGGTTTGTTGTAGAAATGAGTTCACTAATTAATATTTTCTCATTACAGATAAAACTGTGGTATGACAAGGTTGGTCATCAGTTAATAGTGACAATACTGGGAGCAAAGGATCTTCCTTCAAGGGAAGATGGGAGGCCAAGGAATCCTTATGTTAAAATTTACTTTCTTCCAGACAGAAGGTAGGGTGAACACAAAGACAAGGAACATTTGAGTAAGAGTTAGTCTGATACTCATATGGCATGAACTGCTGAGTTTACTGGTCATACACATACAGAAAAATCTTACAGTTTGGAGTTTCTTTATTGAACATGCTATGTAACCGCAATGTGTCTTAGAACACTTAACACAAATTTACTTTCACTGGATATTTTATTAAATACCTATTAGAAAAGGAAAAGTAAACATATGTCATTGCATGGGGGGATCTGTTATTTGCAAAGAATGTTGCTGGGGTTTTATAATGCCCTTAGTTTCTCCAACAGTTATTCCTGTCTAGTGCAAAGAAAATGCTACAAAGTTAAGTTCACAGATTTCTGGACTGATCAGTCCAGCAGTTTTGTCATCTGAAACCCATAGATTTCATATCATGATATAAGTGAGTTAAGGCTGAAAATGACTCAGTTGAGACTTCCCAGATGCACCTTGAAAACATCCTCCAAGGCTCAGGACTCATATTAATCTGGACTGGCATTATATATGCATTTAGGGAAAACTAAACTGTGGTAGGAATCCTGATTCCTGAATAGCTTCTTTATTTTCAGACAATGATTTTCTGCCATTTCCACTTAGGTCATGGGAAGAATGGCAAAGGGGATAATGGGTTCCTCCTTGATTTTTTTTTAAATTGATATTTCTTCAGATTGTGTTAGTAGGGGAAAATGTTTACCTTTATTTTGTAGTGTATCAACAAAGTAATTCAAAGATTTAACCTGACTCGGTGTATAAAAGATTGATCATTGGATTGCTGAATCTGTAGAACAGGATGTAACTTTACAGTTTATGTTTTTACATCCTTTGCTTTTCCTAATATCTAAACTGGGAAGATGTTAACTATCTTCAGTACCAACTGACTTCAGTGGGATTTAAAGCTATTCAGCATTTTGGAAGACACTGGTTTTTCACTTTCATTGTGTGCCGTATGTTGACAAGAATATTTTCTGTGACTGCATAATTTGCTGTGTCATTAATGACAAAAATGTTTTGGTTGCATTGTCTTGGGCTCACCAATATTTGAACTGTTGGACTAGATTCTTAGTTTATTCAAATTGCTGTAGTGTGTTTGGGGATGCTGAAGCTGTGCTAAACTGAGAATCAGGTCTGCTTAAATTATTTTATCTGCTTTTTCAAGATTAATAAAGCTACCAAAAATGTCTGTGTTCAGAATGCTTCACAATGGAAGTTGTAATAACTAAAAATACACAGAAGAAAAATATTTAATTAAATGCTTTCAAGTATACCTATACAAGAAGTTACATAACATGAAATTTTATTATGCTGTACTGGTGTTTCCCATTTATGTGAAGCATTCAGAACTTTTTCTTCAATTACTATATGTGTTTTCTATCATTTATATAAGAATTGGCAATTGGTCTTATTAAATTGTGGGTTTTTTTCTGGCATGCAAATTCATTTTCCTTTCCTTAGAAGTAAAAGCTAAGTAAGCAACGATGTATTTCTCGTCTAGTTGAAGGAAACATGCTAGAGGTAAAATACACTTAAATACGTCTAGCATTCAGTTAGGTGAAGATACTGAACCTCTTTGATTAAACAAATTTCATTGGAAAAGCTTGTCCACTGTAACTTATTTCAGTTCTCAAGAGTAAACAAGTCTTTAGTACATTAGAAATAATTACATTATTTAACAGTGTGTCTAAAAGTATTATTTCTTAGTTATTTTGATCCAGCTTCTAAGTAACAGTTCAGAAATGCAATAACTATATTACAGTTGTAAGTACTAGCAAACAGTATCTGCATTGCCATATTAAAAAATCCACATAATTTAGTATCACAGCTGCATTATGCTGCAATCAGTAGGTTTAATATTAAGCGTTGTTATGAGAAGCTCTTACCAGTATTCTCAGTAGAAGGAGCGTGGGTGTTCTCCAGCAAAACTTGTTTCTGTCAGAAAAAAATTAATTCCTTGAAGCAGAAATATTCTGCAAAACACATTGCTTTCAACAACGCCCTGGAGCCGGAGCCCAGAGTTCTATGGTAGCCTTGCATGGAGTCCTCATTGAGCTCCAAAACATAAGGCCGGCCTTTTAGTGGAGATCCACCTTCAACCTGGGTGGATCCTCGGGGTGACCCAAAGGATTTCAGGAGCTGTTTTGAGAACACTGTTCCTTCCAGTGCTGCTGTAAAAAGACATGGAACTCATTCTCAGGGCTTCTGATTTCCCAGCTGTGGAGCCCTTAGGAAAACCCCGCAGAGCCCGCAGCTCCCTGACCATTCCTTCATGTGGGCCAGCTGCTCCCTCTTGCTCTGCAGTTTGTCAGCTGCTGTAGGACTGGAAGCTTGAGTGAACCAGCTGGCTCGTTTATCTGAAATGCAGATTTTTGCTATGCCCAATGTTGTCTGCATACGTGTTCTACTGTCAGACTGCGCCTCATGGAAATCCCATTTATAGAAGTATGTTTTGCTTTATAAAATGCTGTTTCCAAAACAAAGATATTAAAACATTTCTGTTTGTCAGGGAACTTCTTAAAATTGGAATTGGCACATGAACTGGAAATTACCTAACCTTAGTTTTTAATATGAAGTTATGAATTATCCTGAATGTATGTGCTGAACTTTATTTTATCATAGATCATGACATATAGTGCCCAGAATACTACAAAATGTAGCGCTGATTTAAGATTTCCTGCTCTCCATGATATACTTATTACAGTATATTGTCTTTTGAACATTTTTAATATTTAATTGTTTTTTGCAGTGATAAAAATAAAAGAAGAACAAAAACAGTAAAGAAAACATTGGAACCCAAGTGGAATCAGACATTCATTTATTCTCCAGTTCATCGGAGAGAGTTTAGAGAACGAATGTTAGAAATTACTCTTTGGGACCAAGCACGAGTTCGAGAGGAAGAAAGTGAATTTTTAGGAGAGGTACACAATTATTGGTAGTTATTTTAGAATACAGTTGCTCACATATTCATGTCTAGATACAATGTTTTTGAAAAAAAAAAAGAAATTAAATATAGCAAAGCAAAACTGTTTTAAGTTGTTGTATTTGTCCTTATTTCACTTAACAGTAAACAAATAGTGATCTCGCACTTATGACATAGTACTGATGGTTTCTCAATTTCTTTTAGAATTGTTCAGTAAAATCCATATTATCCGTAGTTGTATTTTGTCAAAATGTTGGAATCTTGCTGGCTAAGTTGCTACAAGATATTTGAATGCTATAAAGATTTTCATAAGGTATCAAAGGTTTTGTGAAATATTTTTTTGGTACATTTAGTGCTGTAAAAGGCATGGGAACTCCTTTCATATTAAATGCAAGGTTTTTATAAAACTTCAGGCAAAGTCCTTAACAATACGAGAACAATAGAATAAAATTTATGAACATATCTATTTTAAAATATTCTGTTATGTAATGCTTTCCTACTTTTAACCATTTTTTCTTTTTTAGATTCTTATTGAGTTAGAGACAGCATTACTAGATGATGAACCTCACTGGTACAAACTTCAAACACATGATGTCTCTTCATTGCCACTTCCCCATCCCTCACCATATTTGCCACGCAGACAACTTCATGGTGAGAGTCCCACACGGAGGTTACAAAGTAGGTTGTTAGTGTTACACTTTGTGTATAGTTCATTTGAATTAACGTGTAAAGTATATTCCGTATTTGTAGATCGGAAGCTGACAGAATTTGTGTGTTCATTTGTAGCTGGTATGAGTTAGGTCATTTATGGTTATTGATGAGAATCTGACATGCTACAAATGGTAATATTGAACACTGTGCAATACACCAGTTTTTTCGTATGAGACTACCTAGTTCAGATTCTGAGCTTGAGCAAATTATCTTGGTCTTTTGCAATGTGCTGTTTTATCTTGAAGTCCTATCTTCTATATTATGTTTATTATTTCATTGTGTAACCAAAAGTGAATGTGCAGTACCTTTCTCTTTAGCTCATACTTGTTAAAAAGAAAGTGACTTGTATATAACATCATATATACCTAACTTAATACCATGGCCTGTTGCCTTGTTTTGATACTCTTTTATGTGGTTACATTCAGAAATGGAATTTCTCTTAAAATTCTATTTTGTAGAGTTTGGTATACTTGGTTCACATTGGTTGGATGTTATCGGTAGATATTTTGAAAATAGAGTATATACAGTATGCTAATAAAAATAGATGCATAAGAATAAGACAGTAAAGGGTGAAAAACTGTTTTCTTAATACGTCATTATTTCTCTAGTTTAACTGCTCAGTACTGTCAGTGATTTAAAGCTATCCTTCACTGAATTAGCTTCATAAAATATTAGTTGACACTGACAAAAAAAAAACAATAAACAAACCCAAACAAAACCCCAATAAACCAAAAACTATTTCTAAGAATTATTTGGGGGTTTTTGAGTCATTATATGTGAGCGTGGTGTGAATATATTACAAACAAACTCACAGAAACGTATGCATGAGTAGCCACACAAACAAGCTTGGATATTTCATATTTTCTATGTGGATTCTTTATTAAATAATCCCTTGTATGTAAGTATTTCAAGTAGTTGACAGTTTTTGTGTCTGTGCACTGGATCATGAGAAGGATTAAAATGCTCCATATCATAATCTTCTGACATAGATATGTTAACAGAGAGTTACAGTGCATAGCCTTCAAACTGTAAGATTATACTTATCCACAAAAGAAGGAAAGAAATTATAGTTAACAGGTAAGGAGTTCCGTTTCAATTCAGTCCTCTTCAGTCTTCTCAAGTACCGTGACTGTTTAAGTAAAGTTTTAAAATTATTTCTCTTCTGTGGAATCATAGAATTGTTTAGGTTGGAAGACCTTTACCTCCCATTATAAAAAAAAAAATAAAAATTGTCTCGTTCACCCCAGCCACGGAACGATATAGACTGGCCCCATCTGTTTCTTCCAATGTTACTGGTCACAACTGGAAGGAAGGTGAAGTTAGTGAGATTCTGGTTTTCCGGAAATATTCAGTCCTGCAAACAAATCCTGTTTGTTTTTAGTAATCCCTGTCTGTGCAATAGGTAACTGTCATGAAGAATGAATAAAAGAGTAACTGCTTTATTTTGGAAAAGATTGTAATAATACTTGACTAAAGATCTGTTCTATGATACTGACTCAGAATTTGGAAGTCAGTAAGGTTTTTTTTAATGCTACTAATGCTAATATGAATAATGGGCTCAACTGAACAATCTTGTATGCCTTTCTGGAAATGTAGAGGAAGGGACTCACAAAAACATCTGGTTTGGTGAAACACTAAGATTTGGTCTAGAAGTCCTGCTTTTCAGTGAAGATGATTTAGCCCATCTGTTCCCAGAGCAGAACATTGACAACTTGAGGTTCTAAAACCTTCAGCCAAATAAGCAGTGTTAGACATTCACTGTGATTGCTGGAGAATTCACATACTCCTACAATAATTTATGCTATTTGCATTTGTACTGAGATCGACATCCCATAAAGAAGGATTTTCTCTAGTTTCCTGGGAATATATGCACTTCTTGAATCCTTGTGCATCATAAATGCTTTTCTGTTTAAACAGATAGTTTTACATGTACAGAACAAGATCTCTTGGAATTGAAATACCTCATTTTTGGGGACTGGAAAGGTATCCAAATGGAAAATTAGCATCTGGTCAGAGTTCTGCAATGGTAGTAGAATCCATTTAGCAATTGAAAAACATTTTATTTTTTTTTTAAATTGGCATCACACCTCTGACGTAGAAATAAAAGTATTTCTTTGTGTCCGGAGAGGTGGTAGAATATCCTATTGAACATATCCAGAACTCAACTGGACATGGCTGTAAGCAATACAATGCCAGTTGGCCAAGCCTGAAACAGGTGTTGCACCAGATGACCTCCAAAAAGCCCTTCTTCCCAACCTAAATGTCCTCACCAGGGGACTGGTGAATGGCAGACAGCATCTTATGACTGCCTTCGCTAAGTAAGATATTTATAATATATTAATAATATACAGAAGTCTAGTTCTTTTACTTTCTTTGGAGGTTTCAAAAGAACACTAAGTTAAACTGAATAAGAAACAGAAGATGTTATCTGGGGGCACATTACAACAATGTGAAAAAAATCTCCAGGATGAAGACAAGGCATGTTTAGCAAGTTTCTATAACAAGCTGTTACACAGTAGGCTGATTTCAATTTCTGGGGCTGAAAAGTCTGAGCAGTTCAGTCCTCCCACCTTTTGTTAATTTCTGTGATGCCTTTCTGTATAGAATTAGTGATTACAATATGAAATACCTGATGATGAACCCATTTCCTCTTGTCTTATCACTTGTCACCAGGGAGAAGAGGTCAGCCCCCACCTCTCTACAACCTCCTTTCAGGTAGCTGTAGAGAGCGATAAGGTCTCCCCTCAGCCTCCTCTTCTCCAGGCTAAACAATCCCAGTTCCCTCAGTCGTTCCTCATAAGAATTGTCCTCCAGACTCCTCACCAGCTTCGTTGCCCTTCTCTGAACATGCTCGAACACCTCAATGTCCTTCTTGTAGTGAGGGGCCCAAAACTGAACACGGTACACAAGGTGGAGTCTCACATGTGCCGAGTACAGGGGGATGATCACTTCCCTAGTCCTGCTCACCATCTACACATCTAACCTTTCCTATCTTCATGATTGCCAAGTAGCTATAAATACATATATATTTGAAGACAATACTTGAATGTTATTCTCTGAAGGTAGTTTAAAAGAACCACCTACACTTACCACTTCTGTTCTCTTTTTGATACCACTGAATTGTAGCATTCCTGATGAAGAGCAGACTGTCGTCCCTGAAGACTGAACTCTTATATCTACAGATAGCCACTAGCAAAGTGCAAGCTTCCCCCAGAGCCCCATACGCCATTATTTAAGAACCAGATTTCAGAGACAATAGCTTAGTTTCTACACATATTTATCTCTCAATAGCTTTGAGTGGGCATTATGTTGTGGTACAGACTGATCTAAGCCAGCTGTCCACCTTCTCTTGCCCAGTCATCTGATCCATACAATCCATTGACTTACCAGTGATGAAGGATCATTACCATGCTTTTTCCTTTGTATTTTTGGAAAGACATCTACTTAGAAACTGGAACTAGTGAAGAACATAGGATTATTACTTACTAGGTTTTTCAGCTAATTATATTTCAGATTTTCATAAACTGACTGGGTTTTATCCAATGTGTATATTTTAAGCTTTTTCTTCTGTGAAATGTGAGGTAGTGAGTAGGTCTATTTTACTTATCATGCTGAACTTTTGAAGTGAATTTTCAAAATGGCTTCATTTTCTCTAATATTTGACCTAAAATCAGCGATACTTTAAGAATTCCAGACAGCATTAAGTAGAATTACAAAAGGAAGTTCTTTTTAAATTGCCTCTGAAAAGAGATTGTAAACAGAAAATTAAAGATTATTTTAAAAAATATTTGGGAATTCATGTTATTGGTTTGGCCGCAGTATTATTGTTCCATCTCACATTTGGTAAGACGCTTACTACAGATTACATTGAAAATTGAATGTGGCTTCAATGTTGTGTTCATAGTTGTTAGGATCAATGGGATGGAAGTTATTGTTAGTATTACTATTCATTGAGAACCGATACAGAAATCAAGCAGAGTTTATACCATGCGAGTGCAAATAAAAAATTACTTCCTCTCCATGTAGCCCAGAATACAGAGATAATAGACATCAAATTGGATCTGAGACATTCTTATTCAATATTTTATAGTTATCTCCATGTAATGTGTGCATTTGTACAATGTCAGCTGGTACAGTTTAGTTGATAGAGAATACTGAGTTGTGTATTTTGATGAACAATGGTTGGTTTTAGTTTTATATTGACTCTGAATTTCTTTTAGAAGCAGATTTTGTTTTACTTCAAGTATTTCAAGAATTTCCTGATTACTTAGGATTAAAAAGCAACTGACACTACTTTTCTGTCAGATTTTGCAGGATTAAAACCAAGCTGTCTGAATTATTGATCTGCAGACCACATAGAGTGGGTGTACAGTGTAGATAACAGCTACATGCCAAAACAAGAGAAGAAGTATGAAAATAACAGTAAAACCAGACATTTTCAGGTCTCTAGTTACAGCATAACTGTGTACAGCAGTGTAAGGAGAGCTTTTAATTGCCATGAGAATGCACGGTATGGTTTGAAAAAGAAAAGTGAAGTTCTATATTTTAAGCATCCTTAGTAAAGGAAAAGTAGTAAATTTATGTGAGATAAACCGCTGAAAACAAGGTCTGAGAGACTTCAGAAATGACGGTGTTTGGAAATCAACATATAGAAGTCCAAAATGGTGGATCAAATTTTATTTTTTGAAGAACTGAACACCAGGAGAATCAGTCAGAATCAAAATAATTGCAAATCAACTGCGAGGGAGCCTTCTTTTGAAGGGAATTTAACTTTCATTACTTTATTTTTAGAATTAAAGTCATTGATGACTCCATTCACTGAGTTTCATGATTCTTAAGGCATATAAAAAAATATGGAGGTAGAGAAATTAGAGTAATGAGTATTTAAACTGTGGGAAAAAAAATTAGTATAGTTGTGTTCTGCGAAGAGATCTACATCTAATATGCAAAAAAGTATATATAACATTCCTTTTCCAAATTTT
Source organism: Charadrius vociferus (assembly GCF_000708025.1). NCBI lineage: Eukaryota > Metazoa > Chordata > Aves > Charadriiformes > Charadriidae > Charadrius > Charadrius vociferus. The sequence goes on along the minus strand of NW_009650064.1, from coordinate 2,450,918 downwards.
ATTTATTCCTTCAGATGGGAATAAAAAATTCTATAATGCATAAGCAAAGTGTTTTGAATCACATTAAAAGTTTATTGTCATCTTCTGTTTTCAGCTTTGTACATTTTCCCAAGTCAGACTATATATCCTGGGGCAATGGTGAGACTTTAATATGTTAAAATTATTAAGTTTGATTAGAAAAAACAAATTGATAGACTGAATACGCAAATAAAGGAACCCATTGCTTAGTAATTTTTGAAAAACATTTTTAGATCGACTTGTTATTGCTGGGTGCTGAGAGGGGTTTTTGAAAATTCTGTTGCTGTACGATCAGATCTAAGATGAGTTGAATGTTATAAGTGTTGATTCAAGCCCTCTCTTCCCTTGTTTAAATGTTAAAATTTTCAAGTCTATACTGTAGAACATTAGGAGATCCACTTGGTAGTACCAAAATCATTAAAGTTTAATAATAATTAATTACAATGTATCTGAAACTTTACTCGGTGCAATCTGAGCCCCTGCATTTCAAACCTCAGTCTTCCAATGAAAGCTATTGACTTCCTTGGAACTCCGTGGAGTCTCATGTTACTGCAGAATCAGTGGCTGGCCGTCTCAGCAATTTCCTTTTAGTTTGTTGTGAATATGGTAAGTCAGTATGATAATTTTAAAGCAATGTCACTGAGCCTTACTTGAGGGAATTATAATAATGCTGTTCACTAGTAGGTAAGCGAGTTGTACTTAACGGAAACATGCATCAGTGACTTTTTTAAAAAATTATAATATGGAGCATTTTAAGGTCAGTGACACAGGCTATGAATGATGAATGTATTATAAGAATTTTACCCTAGAGAGCAAGAATAACACTTATTTTTCTCTTTCATGCTTCTTCCTTAATTTTTCTCTTTCTTTTATGGAGCACAGGCCTTGGGCATGTTCTCTTTGTTTGCATGCATTGATGATTTATTCATAGTATATAAGTATATATACCAGTGTTGTATTTATTGTACACCTATGATTTATTTCTTATATTTATTGTACATCTATGGTTTATTAAATACTTTAATTAAAAGGTATTTAACATGATACAGGGGTGTCTGAAAAGGCCTTAAACTATCAAAATATTTTTCTTATTTCTAATAAAAGAAACTTATTTAAGATATTAATTCTCTGCTGTTTGAAAACTTAAAAATAAAATTTGTTCCATTGTAATTAAACTACAAAAATACTTAAAATTCTGTTTTGAAGCAGTTTAAGGGAATTTGATTATTTATAGTATTGTTGCTCTGGTTACTTGATAAAATCATGTTATTAAACTACACTTCTGTCATGTAAGGATGTCAGAAGAGCAATGTTATTAGTTGAAATAACTCGGTGGATAGGGTAAGGTAACCTTGCTACCCAGTCAATAAATAGCAAGTCAGGTGACCTTTAAAAAGATTCTAAAAGCTATAGGTCCATACAGTAGCTTCCTTTTCTGGCTAAAGGTGGTATGTTTGTTTTGTTGTTTTTTTTTTTATTTCTTGAAGCATAATAAACTATCATATAACAGTGTGATGGTTCTGATGAAATTTTCAGATGAGTTCAATACTCTTCTGACTTTTTCCTTTCTGTGTTGTAACCATACAGAAACAAACATGGCTTCCTTAGTCCTCACTCCCATTATAGTCTCAGTATTTTTATATTCTTGTGCTATTGAAGAAGCTCTACCCTTTTACAGATCTTTCCAGAAGTCAAATTCAGAAAGTCCATAATTTTTATTTATATAAATAATTTATAGACTGTGTCAATTGCTTTTTGTGAATTTTTTTTTTTTTTGGATGGCACTCTTGAAGCTTTGGTGACTTTCTGATGTTGCTGGATTAAACTAGAAGAGTTCCCCATATTCCATTTTTAATCATTTTGTAGCCAAAGAAGAGTCCATTATTCATTAAATCCATAACTGGAAGAGATTAGTACCAAGGGATACAAATATTAAAGAAGTTATGCAGTAAAGCTCATATCTAAAAATTTATAAATGATGCTGAAAAAAGCCCCTATTACTCACTTTGATGAAAATGAACTGTCCCAGCCAAAACCAGCACAATAGTCTAATGGGATTCTGGAGCTGGGCCATAAAAATGAATTATGTTTATCAAGAAACTCAATTTGAAAACATAGAGAGTTAGAAATTTTAAGTAGTAGATTATTTAGTGATATAGTCTACATATTAAAATAATACCTGGATGCCAGAAAAAGTGTGACTTACCAGAAGGTACCTAGTTATCCAGCGAGTTCTTAACAGCACCAGTTGGCAAGAAATTGAAATTTTCATTTTTCCTCCTAACACTGTCATATCTTGTCATCTGAGGTGCATCATTTACTCATGGACCGTCACTCTTTAATATTTAAGATGGTGTCTGTGAGCTGTTCAACTATAAGGAATAAGAACATTTATAATGCCTTGCTAATGCCAAGACACTATTCATGTTATTCTGACTTCCTGGCTTCTTTGTATTACCTTATGGAAGTCACATTTACAAAGTCTGCAATGGCAAAGTAACAATTCACATTTCCATAACTGCCCAGATGTTTGCATACTATTGTATTGTCAAGTTTAGAAAAACTGGTATGGTTGTAGGAAAAGCTAAAATACATAAACCAGCCAGACTTAAGGAACACAAACAATAAATCAGATATTGCAAGTATTTAGTCATTGTGCTCACATCAGGACTTTTAAATTGACTGGTAACAATGGTATGTAGATAATATATTCATGTATGTACATATTTACAAATCAAGGCCTAACTGGGGACAGAAGATTGACTGGAACGTCACTTCTGAGTCTGTTAAATTTAAAGTAGGATTCATAGTTACATCTCAAGAAAGTTCCGCTAATAACTCCCTGCTGAGGTGCCACCAGCAGCGTGCAGTAACTTTAAGAGTAGCAGCTCATATCATATGTCTAGTTGAATATACATTTTACCCTTAAAAAGTTAAACACTTGCTTATAGTAAATGTGCAGTTGTATTTCAGAATTAGAAATTACTCTAGCTCTACTAGTCCTCTGTGACTACTGAGTATAAATGTTGATCCAGAAGTGATTAGCATTTTTGTGGTTTAATTTCTCCTTGCTGCTTGAGTTTTATTGTTTTGAATGAATATGGCCTACAATATAAAATTCTTCAGTCTCCAGCAGCAATTGTAATGAAGTTCTAACCATCCCTGTTACATGTATTGATTCATGTATTTTTCCCTGACACTACTTCATTTCAATATTTGTTTTCCAGATAAAGGCTTATATTCATATAATTCAGGTAAATTTTCAGCATGCCAGAAATGCTTATTGCATCTATATACATGCAAAATTAATTTGGTATTTTATTGGTGTGCTTTTGCTACCTGTTGTGCAAATGCTTAATTGCTTAAATGTTCCTTGGCTTTTCTTGTCTGCTTTTCAGTCATGGGTCTTTTGTTGGCTTTCTTTCTCTATTCTTAACATCTTAGTATTGATCTTGGAGCAGTATTGTAACACTATACTTGCTTTGCCTGCCTTTATTTTAGGTAGAGCTTTGGTAGGTAAACTGTAGTGAGCTTTATTAACTATACTAGGAAAATGCTATTTTGTGTAAGCTATATTAAAAGGAACACTGTTGTATTATAGCTGTTTGAGAACTAGTGTAAGTATTTCTAGATTACAGACATGGGGTAAATGAAGTGTTGGCAAAAACAGTATTTATATTGATACATATTTTTACAGTTTCATATTGATTTAAATCCCCAGTTGCAAATCCAGTTGCCCTATCTGAGAATTTTGCCTTAATCAAATAGAAATAAATTCATAATGCACATTTTTTACAAGCTTAAATTTTGTAGTGCGTTTCATGGGGAACTTTTTGCAGTTCCTGCAGTTTTAGTCATGGGAATCTCTTTGAGAATTGGTCCAACTAATTATCTTTTAGTTATGTTTAAAAAAATGAGACTCACATTGTTAAGAAAATAGATCCAATACTATGGTGGAGAGAAACAAAAACCCCACAAGATGTTTCTTGAGAGCAGTACTAATAAAACCTAGTTTCCGTTACATCCACCTTTAGTCTCCCATGTTTCTTCTGTTCCATTATCTGCTGAAATAATCCCACAGTCTCCCCATATTTTACAATATTTTCAAATGGAAAAAGACCACATTTGCTGTGGAGGCTGCAGACTTGTGCGTGTGTGGATTAGCCACAAATTTTAGCTTGATAATGCTTCTTTTTCATTAAAGGATTCTGATTTGTATCTCTCTCTTCTATCTAGCAATCATTTTCAAAAATCTGTAGGAACTAATGAAATTTGGTATTTATATCGCTCTGTCAATGTATATGAAATTGGTCAAAAACTTAAAAAAGCCCTATTATGTGCAGGAAGATGAAATGACAGATTGACATGAAGACAGCAGGACTGCATGAGAAATTAGCTCACACTAAGAGCCTTCAGACACAGACTGGATGAATATGAGAGAGCAAATTCTCAAAGAGGCATTGTTAGACTGATTTTGGGGTTGCTTATATGTCAGCTTTGAACACACAACAGTTACAGGCAATGCTAAGTTACTTTAAGTGGTTGTGAAGGCCGTCTGTGAACTTCAGGGAAGGAGCTCGTAAGCGTGCTTTACTACCCTTTGGTCCCCCAAGGAGTCCACAAAACCTTGTAAAAGCTTCCTGCATTGTAAGGAGTAGGATCCTCAGCTCAGGAGCTTGGTCTGCTTTTTTTTTCCTTTATTTTTTTTCTCCCACAAGAAAAACAGAGAATTCCTCGGCCATAAATCTGACACTTCCTTCTGTATTGAAGCTGACTCACCTTCATTTTATTTCTCATTCTATCCCCTGTCCTAGTACATTCTGATAACTGTATTAGTTGGTCATATAGACTTTAGTAGAGTTTTGAACCTCATGTGTTGTTGGTCTTCTCTTGAGGCCTGTATCAGAAATATCAAGGGGCACAGAAGATATTATATCTTGCATTGTTTCCCCTGTACATTAGTAAGAGAGTGGAGCATAGCTCTGTGCCAAGTTCAGTTGTCATGCAGAATTCAGAAGTTCTCTCACAACTCTCCACAGACTTAGGTTGCCTTGCCAGAAAATATTTATGATTGCATATTGTTTCATTCATTTGGAAGAGTTCCAGTTAGAGTGTTGTTATGAACAGAAATGTGATTCTGTCAAAGTAACATAGAATAGAATAGAATAGAATAGAATAGAATAGAATAGAATAGAATAGAATAGAACAGAACTATTTTGGTTGGAAGGGACCTACAATGATCATCTAGTCTAACTGCCTGACCACTTCAGGGCTCACCAAAAGTTAAAGCATGTTACTAAGTGCATCGTCCAAATGCCTCTTAAAGACTGACAGGCATGGAACATCCAAGGAAGATTCTCTAAAAATTTCCATATTATTTTTATTCAGAAACTGTTAAAGCTTTACATGGTCTCCAACACTGCAGCCTGTGAAAAGTTAACAAAAAATAAGTATTTGATTCATAAAATGGAGTAAAACACCTCACTTTATTCTTCACATTGTTGCTAGCCATGAAGATGAAAAACAGAAAGGTTTTTACACTAAGAAACTACCATAATTTAAATTCATTTTCTGCCTAATAGAAAGTAAAAATGTAAACAGGAAAAATAGTAAAATAGTAAAAATTTAAATAGAAAGTACTTTTTAAATAGAAGGTGAAAATAATGGCTCTAATGGGTTTTAGGTGGTGGGGTTTTTCCCCACCCCTGCAATGAAAGCTGCTGTGTAAGTGCCGTAAACTTCCAGTTCTAGTGTGTAGATGCTCTTGCAGAGTTGTCATGCTGGGTGGGATGGTAGCTTGTGCAGCAGCGGTAGGGAAGGAGTAGGTAGATGTGAGAGGGAAGGAGGATGCTGAGGGTTATCAGGCTCTGATGGGGAGGTTCCCCACTATTCCCAAGGTAAGCTGTCCCTGGAAAACAGTTTTATTGGTAGTTCAAGGCTGTTAAACCAAAACCTGCTAAAGTGAATGAGGATATATCTTTTGATTTCACTGGGGTTGGGGTTATGCTGAATTAAGGCATTTTTTGTGTGGCTTACACTAGCTAGTCACACAGCACAGGGTCTACTCTACCTTCAGTCTGTAACTGTAATAACCATTAAACCTGGTGGAAGGCATTCAAAAGTCCATATTTACCATCTGTTACCACCCAGTTATCAGAGAGAGGGGTAATAATATCCCGAAGAATTTTTCGTTAATAAGCTAGATTTCAGTGCAATGGCAGTGAGAATTAATGCCATTCTTCATGTTTAAAATCCATCAAAGAAAAAGTTAATTATATGCAAACCATTGGCACCAATGCATTTATTTGATGCACCCAGTGTCCCGGGTGTTACATGCTTAAACTTTTTACTGGATTTTGAATTTATGTTAGAATGGATTTAATCTTCTTGCTCTTGAAATAAGTACCATATTTTATAATGGATTTGTCAAACACTTTAAGATATTCATTAATATACTAAAGAAGAGTTTCATTAGCAATATTCCTTTGGAATAATTTGTGAAAGGCTTCGTTGTCGCATTTCCCAGATAAACTATGAATCGTTCTTTCTCTGGTTTATGGTCAGTGGTTCAAATTACTTAGATAATGAAGTGGCATTTTGAAAAGACATGTCTAAAATGTGACTGAAGCCTAAATCTTCAAATTTACATTGTCAAAAGGCTAAAAAGAAAATTAACATATAAAATTAATATACAGTAGATGAAATTACTTTTGCAAATATTATAAGAAATACTAAACTAAACTGCCAGCAGTTATAGTGGTATTTTGAATACTCAGTTCAATACAGAGTTTTGACCTGTGCACTTTAGTCTGTTCTGTTTCTGAAATTAATGGAAGACATTTAAAATAAATATAATCAGATTCCTTTGCAGGAGTTACATATTGCAGGCAGTACTTGACATTACTTATTTAATTGACATGCTTTCCTTCCTCCATCCTTCCTGAAAACATTGATTTCCAAAGATAAAAGCAAGTAGTTGATTCTGGTTTAAATTTCTTCTGACTTCTTAACCAGCATTTAAATTTATATTTATAAGCAAATGTGAAATATTACTTAAACACGATTATTTTTGAGGTTTTTTAAGTCTGTTGGTCGTTAGAGTTGGCTTAAGGTAGCCTCTGCTTGCGGAGATAGCATAGATGACCTGACCTGAATGAGTTTCATATCTCATCTTAAGGAAAAAGTTTTTGTATTCAAGGGTTGTCAGCTATGACAAAAGACTCTTCTCTTTGCAGGAGCAAAGGCAATTGGAGAAAGCCCTGAAATCTGATTCTTCCCTTGACTCCACTTTTTCTCTACTCCCATTGTTAGGGCAAGTCTCAGTCCTAGCCAGTTCACATTCTCCATGCCCCAGCTCTTCCCTGCAGCTTGGATGGGAGCGAAGAGAGAGGTCTGTGTATAAAAAGAGAAAAGGGTCTCTAGGTCCCGGAAGGTGATTTGGAGTTGAAGTATTAGGAGATTCTGGAAGAAATGTCAGTAAGTTCTGCAGTTTGATTTTGCATTGTGGGACAAAGAGAGAGAGAGACTCCTGCCTTTTATACCTGTGGTCTGTTGAAGCTTCTTAGTCTCTCTTCTGCCATATGTATCCTGTGACTAGTACCATATATAATTTTAGCTACGCAACTGGGAAGTCTAGAGCACACTGTGACAACAGCTGGCTATTTTCACCCTCAGAGATGCGAATCTTTTCTCCAGAATACAGAATATAATATTCTAAAAATATGTTAAAGCAGCTGTACTTAGCTGTAAATATAAACAAATAAAAAGCAACCTCAGATGCAATTAATTAGACTCATTCATAAGGATGAATTAGATGATGAGTAAATGACATTCATTCAAATCATAGTTGATTCAGCCCTCTTATGTCTTTCATGATGCAAACCTTTCCAAGCATCCATGTGATGAGCATCAGCAAACTGTTCAGTTGACCCCATCTTCCCATTCCACAGTTCTCTCTCTCTCTGATGGAGCCTGAGTGATGTTATTGGCATCTCTGCACAGCAGCCACAGTCCCGCTGCCAGATCAGTACCAGGGTTACCTGAGGCCAGAATCACACTGCTGTGCGCTCCCTCTGGGAGCTTCTGCCTTTTAGGTCCCAGCCAAATTCCAGCCAGACTCTGGGCTCTCTTGCTTAGTGTTTGGTCACAAATTTTGTCCTTATTTAATGGCCTGGTTTTGAATTAGTGGCTGAGGAGAATGGAGACTAATCCTTCTTGCTCACCAGCACGTATATCACCACATCAGTGGCCGTGCTGAGAAAGGCAGCAGGAACAGCATCACAGGCGGAATGGATGCTCTTTCTTTGGAAAGCAAGAGAGATTGTCATTGCACCTTTGTGATAATATAATTTAAAAAATAATCACATTGAATGTTGTCTTTGTCAGACTTAATTGTTGTTAGAAATCCTGATTCTCAGAAAGTCCATTAGGAGGGTGAAAACTTTTCCTTCACTCCTGCCCTCATTGTCTAGGTTTTCTCAAGTGCTAATTGTGATTGCTTGCTATGTCTTGTTTTGGAGAAATACTTTACTTCTTGTTATTTCTTGAATTCAGAGACACCATTCCCCCTCCCTGTTGTAGCATGGCTGTTTCTAAAGTTTGATAATAAATGAACTAATGATTCTACCATGTAAGAACTGCAGGGTGTAGGAGACCAAAGCATGGCTTTCCTTGTACTAATTTTAATTTCCTATTTGTAAGGAAAAAAAAACCCAACCTTTACTGCAGCTAAATAACAATAACTAACATAGCTCTACTGGAATTGCATAATGTAATGCCAGACTAGATTGTGTTTTCTAAGAATTAATTCATATCACACTTATACCATTTTGTAGTTCAATAATTCTTAACAGAGCAATTTATATCCCAAAAGAAATAGTCTGCAGTCTAGTTTACAAATTCATACACCCACATCTTGATTGCTGCAATCACGTCTGAGTTCTCATAAAAGGCACAGAAGAACTAGAAAATATACAAACAAATACAGCAGGTGCAATCAGAAATATGGAATAGTTTGCACATGCAAAGGAACTAAACAATGATATTTCAGCTCAAAAAGAGACGACTGCAGGAGAATACAGAACGCTGATTCATGTTTCTCAGAATACAAAAGCTTGGAGGGCATTGTCTGAAATAGGGTAATAGAAATAAAACAAAGGGAAATCTATTTCACACAATGCAAAATCAAACTGCAGAACTTACTGACATAGCATATGATAGAGGTCAAGAGAATACTCTGACTCAGAAAGGAAGTATATGAATTTGTGGATAATGGGTTGATCAATGACGTATGATAAAAGGGATGGCTTAGGAGAAGTCTCGGTTGCCAGGACCCCTGCCTGCTGAAAGCTAGAAGGGTGCAACACAGAACACTTTATTTCTGTACAGATCTTGTAAGCACACTCCGCTAAAGAAGGACCTCCCACTGTCCCCTGGTGGGTAGACAGGTGTTAGACAGTCTGACAGATGACAGCAGTCCTTATGATTCAAATAATTTCTAAAATTTATTTAAAATGGAAACATTTTATTTTTGACAAAAATCCTCTTGGCACTTGTTCTCCCAGTTTTCTTTTGGGAGGGGAGGGATCCTTCTATGCCAGTCAATCAGATAGAACATTAATCCTGCTTTGTCCTGGGTTTCTTTAAGTTTACTCCCAGTTTTTACTGGTATTTTTTTGTGTGTTTGTCAGAATAAGTCATCGTGTGGTAGGAGTAACAAAATCTTGCACACGATTGAAGGTGTAGTGACAATTAGATTAAATCTCCTACCTACTAGTTGCCTATTTTTAGATGGACAGAGAATTAGAACAGATACAGCATCTCGCTGAAGAACAGGGATTTTCACATTTAAAACAAGTAAATGAATTATTATTATTCACATGCCAAGGCTTAATCCTGATGTTAGTGGTCAAATGCTGTTTGAAAGATGCCACAGAAAACAGAAGTAAAATTAAGCTAAACACAAACTGACATATATTTTTGTCCTTCGTGACCTACATTTTGGCTCTAATTGTGGATGTGGAATCTGCTTTTGCCAACTAAGCTCTAGCTATTTTGACAGGTGTACTCTTACAGAGCATTTAATAGCTTGTTTCCTCTAAAGTATCACAGAGAGATTTTGTTTTTCAGGACACACTATATGTGTGAAGCTGCCTCTTCTCTTTATAATGCTTAATAGTACCCTACAGAAAATATTACATCCGTTTAATATTATTGCCATCATTAATTTTTCTGGTGTTCAAAGACTTTGGGGGGGGATGGTGCCTTGCATATGAAAACTTGGAAGATGAACAGTGTGTTGCCAGTTTCTATATGGAATGAATACATATGGATAAGAAGTATATGAAAATATTTCATAAAAGCAATGTTGTGGAGCTCTATTTGAACATTTCATTGTATATTCCATTGAACATGTAGCTGAAAATAGTTGGTACACTAATACGTTTGCAATAATATAACATAAATAATCTCCTTTATATGCTTACATTAGTGCTTCATTGTCTAGTATGAAATCCTTACATTTATTTATGTATTATTGACTGAGGATAGTTTTAACTTACAGGAAGATAAATTATACATTTCTGATTTTATTTTTTTTTTTTGGCAGGGTCCAAAAGAATCAGCGACAGTGAAGTCTCTGATTATGACTGTGATGATGGAATTGGTGTTGTTTCAGGTATTACTGTCTAAGTTTACTTTTCTAGGTTCGGTAGAAATCTTTCTTATTTATAATGTATTACTATGAATTTTATAGTGTTTTCCTGGTGAAAGATAAGTGGAACCTAAGTGTGCATTTTTCAAACAGATGCAAAATAAGTGCTATGGGTAATGCATATTTAACCACAAAAGTTACCAACAGAGGGAAGAAAATCCATGTCTGAATTTCCTTGTTGCTTTTATAAAATGATAAAAATAGCACAAAAGTGTTTCTTTGCTAAATGTGAACTGTTTATTTGATTTTTTTGACAGACATTTGGGTTTGATATATCCTTTAAAACTTTGCAGTGGAATAATAACACTGCCAAATATATAGAATAACACTGCCAAAACCAGAATATATTTAGGATGCAGCCGTGCCACCTTTAAGCCAGTGCCGCTGGCTACCGGTACCAGCAGAGTTGGCTGCACAGCTCAGTGTGTTCTCTGTTACCCTACTGCTCTACTGAGTTCTTTAACCCACTCAGAATAGTCTGTGTTAGTTTCTGGTTCCCTTTGGTGTGGTCTAGCTAAAGGGCGCTTATATAGCGATTTGTGTGCCTTACCCAGCAAAGGGGGAGCAGTATGTGCTGCATGGTTTATGCGGCAGCTGTAAGACGGTGATCAGCTGCTCGGTCAAAATGTGTTCTGCCACGCAGCCACCCATCAGCGTACGTGCAGCTTTTACAGCAGGTGTAGTACATGCTGCTGGCAGGCTAAGGAAGGGTGTATAGGAAACAGGAGTCAGAGGAATTTTATTGGAGCTGGGCCTGGGGGTAGAGGACAACAAGGATGTAAAATAGGCTCTCTTTGATACTGCAAGATGGGATGCAGCCAAGTACTGATAAATCCAAGCTTTTAGTGAGCTACCTAACTACTTGAGTTTTCACAGTCCTGTCTTAAAAACTGCTACCAGTCTGAGCACGGATGCATTTCTGTGTTGTCTACGTAGTCATTCCCCTATTTCCAGATATTTCACAGTTATATCTTAGGCTCTGCTTAATTTTTGACCCTGCTATGTTTCTATTCCCTTGCTATAGGTTTTGGGCTTCCGGGGAAAATGGGATAAAAGACTTTTTTGTTAACCAGCATGTAAATTTTATCAAGCAGCCCGTTTTAAAACTAAGATAATAATATACACACTTTGTAGTACAAATTGGGCAAGTCATATTATTAGCATGTTTATTGGCTGGGGTTCACTGTAGGTCTCATACTAGAATATCTAGAATATCTAGAAAGCATACATTTTTCAGGCACAAGTTGTCCTTTTTCGTAACCTTGCAGATATTCCACAGTAAAAAATATTCTATCCCAATGGAATATATTTTTTGTATTTTCTGCATAAACATTCAGATTTCTGTTAGCCTCTGCTCTAATTTTGCTGTACTCTGAGGTTCAAAAAATTTTCACAGAGACTGAATGAATGTTGTGGATGCAAGACCACTGAATTTACTTCCTTAAATCATTTATCTTCAAACAGCAATAGGCTCGTTTTTCACATTATTACCTAAATTAGAAAGATATTTAGGAAAACTTAGGGCATTTTTATATTCCCATTCCCGTTTGCTTTACTACAGTCAGAAGACAGGAAGGATATGTAGCAAGAGTGGTGTGAAGTTTTGGAACCAGAGAGGCAGTGATGCTCAGAATTCCCTTGCTCCTACTTACTGCACTGTCAGTCTTAGGTTGGTTAGCTTTCTGGGTGTGCTTAGTAGTCACTAATGCTTTCAGATTGCCTGTCCTCCCAAAGGGAAGGATTTTCATATTCCTGTTGGTCAGTTAAATTAGAAATGTGTCAACCTAACTCTGGGGTTTAATAATAAAGGGAGGAAGAAAGGGAGTTTGATGGATATATGCCCGGAGTGCCCAGTGGCGCCATTTTGAAACTGAAATCTTTGTATTGTCTTGGAAAAAGGTACTGAGTTTTGCAGAAGTTTTACCAGGTGCTTGAACATCAGTGGGATTCTTGTCAAACAGCTGGCTTTACAATTTGCTGAACTCCTCTTCTGACAACATGTAAAATTATGGTCTTTACAGTTCAGTGAATGAGTCTACTTCGCTTACCTGACTGTTTGATGTACCTTTAGTTCCTTTAGGATCTTTTAGCTTTTGGATTTCTGCTGACAATTCTACACCTTAGTTGCATTTTAATTCAGGCTCGTTGTGTGGGTGGGAAAGTTTGATGTTCTTTTCGTTTTGAAATATTTATTTATTGCCTTTCTTTTTTGTGCTGCTGTCATTGTTTGCAAGTCTTTTGATGTATCCTTGTCTTGTCGTATCATCCGCATACTGCTCTCATTTAAGGTTCTTCTATTCATTTGCAGACTCATCACAATCTTGGTTTAAATATATGCCTTCCTTGCATGAAGCCATTTGTCTCTCTTTGTTTTCTTTCTTTCTTACTTACCCCAGTTCTTTCATTTTGTATTTTCAGGTTTTATTTAACATGACACTTTGCTCTTTTTCCTTCTGCCATATAAATAGTGTATCACATCAAGTATGTTTGCTAACATCTGTCGGGGACTCTCAACGATCCTTTCCATAAAATTAATGCTTATTCAGAGTATTGGACCTGCAAACTAAACTCCAGGAACCTCTAAGAAGAGCAAGAATTCTCTTTTGGTTCCTCTTTAGTTTACTTTAATTCAAAAAGTGGCCTAGATGACCTTTAAAGATCCCTTCCAACCCAAACCATTCTATGATTCTATGATTCTATGAAATCTACAGTCCTTCCTTGATATCATTATGTATTTATTTATAGTTCATTGAAAGACATATGCTGTCTGGATTTGCCGTGTTCTTGATCAAAGCTGAGATTTTCTTTCTCCATACCTTTTTGTATAGCTTCCCTGGTATTGGCCCCATCAGGTCAATTGACTTCCTCTTTGCGTAAACTGGTAATAGGTAGAAATCCAACAATGCAAGAACTTTCTTAATGTACATATGTACACAAGATTGTGTTAGACCATATTTGCTGAAGCAGAGGAAACTTTATAAGCTACAGTTCCTTGCATCATCATCTATTTTTAATATATTTGCAGTTGCTCTTTGTCACTGCTGTGGAACTTTTGATCCACTAATTTAATTTCCTGATCATGAAATGCTTAAATTATGTCTATTTCACATACTATTCTTTAATTTTTACAAAAAGTTCAAACATCTCTTGGATAGCTTCATAAAAGCTACCACTTCTGGTGGCTTGGAACTTTTCTTGCTTAGACAAACTTAATAAACTTCAGTCTTATAAAAGAGAGTGTTGTTTCTATCAAAAGGAAAAGCTTTTAAGAAAATAATAATAAACAAATTGGAAAACTTTAATGTGTGTTTTTCTGGCTATATGTGTATTCTACACCAGCTACTGTCAGAAAAGGTTATAAGATATTATGTATTTAACAAGTATGCAAAAGTGATTTTTGACAAGATTTTAAAATAGCTTTCTTCATATACAGTATACATTCATTTCATCTTGGGATCAAAAACACAAGAACATGACCTCAATTATATCTCATCTCTGCTGGATTTAATGTTAGCATAGCATAGCAGAAGGAGAGGCACTACCAGTTTTGGTTTTGCCTTTTAGATTGCTTGAACATTTCCTTCAAACCATTTTGCCGTCCTGAACAATAAACTTTGGCCCTCATAAAGTTGTCTGTCATCAGCAATTCTGTGTGGGAGCACATCAGCATCTTCCCATGCTCCTTAGAATGCTCTTACGTGCTTATTGATAAAAGAAATACAGTATTTTTACATTTATTTTAGAAAAAATCCAAAGCACTTTACAAAACACCATTTACATTTTCATAATGCTAAATACAATTCAATGTAAAGCAAGGTGGATTTGTTCTGTTTTCTTTTTATTTCTATTGACCAAAGTTGAATGGGCATTACAGTTAGTGAAGTTCAATGAATATGGATTATAATTTCTTAATAGTTTTCTTCCCAGGTACTTCCGCATAGTGTTTGTTGAATCTGCTGTAACCTACCGAGTACAAGCAATCTACTGAGTCTGACTTTATGAACAGAGACATGTATTGTCAAGACCATTTAATCATAAAAAGTCTCACCTCTCATTGCTGTAAGACTTGAATATTAAGTGAGATATTAATGCTTAAAATTCGGTTCTACATCAATAAGCCATCTGCACTACATCATTTTATGAAACACTTGTAATCTGAGATATGTTTCAACAGATGAATCCTGGAAGAATGTAAAGCAGTGAATTCTGCATAAACTGCATTGCCAGCCCCTGTAGAGAAGAGCTTTTCCAAGTAAAAGAATGCAGTCTCCAGCCTTTGGAAGAAAAACATTTATAGTGATAAGTTTTCCTCATTATTCAAAAGACAGCCAGAATTTTCAGGAGCAAATAATAATAATACAAATAAGATATCTATTCAGAGGATAGTTAGAGCCAAGTAGATTAGAAAAAATAGTAACAACCAGTAAAGAAATTCTTATTGACCTTACAAAAATGACTCTGTTTTTGAAGAAGAATGAAAAGCAATTACTTATTTTTGCTTCACTTCTCACAACACCTGAGGAGTCCTTTGTTCAAAAGAATTCTTTTACTGTCATGTTGCAGCTTCCCCTGCAGAGGAAACAAAAATCCTTCTCTCTACTTGCTGATGATGTGAACTGAATTTTTATGCCTGGATCCTGTTGATGATTACTGCTCAAAGCAGATACAGAACACACAAATATTTTGGTTACAGCTTGAAATCATCTGCTTATTGAAAGATATCTTACAGCATTAGCACATGGAGTGGATGACTTCTACCCCTACTAAAATAAATTTAATTTAGAACGTGAACTAGCCCTAAATGGGAGTCTGTAGAATCCCAAAAGCTCAGTAACTACAGGTATAAACATTGACAAGCTTTTTATTTTATTATATGTTGATACCCTTTCCTCTGCTCTAAAATATCTTCTTTGTGGGTTCCTCCTTGAGTAAAAAGTAGCTTTGTCTCTATGTGTCTCGAAAATTCCCCTCAAAATTGGAAGTGACATTCAAGCAATATTAAAATACTTCTTATTCTGACCCCTTAGGTCAAGGAGTCCTTAACCATTTCCCTTGCTTTTAAACAAAAGAAGTGTATATTATTTACACCCTTATGCCTACAGTTCTTAACACAGGAATTTTTGTTATCATTCTTCAAGCTTTTCCTTGTATTTTTAGTTCCATTTTTAATGTATAAAAGGTAAAGTTCAGTAATACTTTTACTATAAAAATCTTTAGTATCATTTCCTCAGCTGACAAAACATCTTTCTCTTCAAACATCCAACTTCTCTCAATTAATACAATTTTTTAAAATACTCATTTTATGTTTTTAAATATAAGCTGTACCACTTCACTTCGAAAGTACAGATGTAATTAAATTAAAGTTTTATTTTCAAATTATCAGTAATGATCAGTAGCATTCTCTTCTTGAGTAAATTTAAGCAAGTATGAACTCAGCATGTTAGTTCATGTTCTACCAAGTCCTAATGTCTACAGAGTGACAAAGGCATCTAACAGATGATGGAAAGCTGCAAGGAAGTAGCATTCCTCTTGACAGATATGTCTCATATAAGGGAAAGCCTAGTTAGGATGAATTACAAATGTGGTGGAGAGCACTTCTAAGAAGGAAATGCTCCATGAAAGGAGTGATAAATTCCAATCAGTGAATGGCCCAGAGTGCCAAGAGAAGGCTAGTTTCAGGGATTTGCTAGACAGCAGAAAATATACCTGGGTGAGTAGTTAAATAAGAAGAAATATTATCTGTATAGTAACTGTGTTTTTTTCAAGCTTTGGATGTCATTCTGGGTGTAGGGACAACACTGAAAACTCAGCAAGCTGTGGTTTATTAAAGTGTAGGAACACTCTTTATATGCATTAATGATAAAAGAATTATCTCAAATGTAATGGGCCCATACATACCATTAGCCTAGTAGAGCTAAAAGCACCTCTTGAGGAACTGAGTTACTGTGCAGCAACTAACCAATTGTTCCTACTGTAATATTTTCTGGGTCCTTTCACTATATATTCATTCTTTCCATATTTGTAGAAAAATATTTTGATGCAAAAAAAATAAATCCCCCAAACCATGCATAATGTATCTTCAATTTATAGAGTATTCAGATATTAATAATTCAGTTTGTTTTATGAGTTACTGCCAACACTTTTTCAGAGGACATCCAAATTCTACATTTAGATGTTCAAATCACCGTTGAAGCTGAACACTTATCTTTTATAAAGGAACAGAACTGTCTCCAAAGTGCCCTTACATGAAATCTTTATATGTTAAGCATTTTTGGCAATTTGATTATTTTTTTTATTTATTTAGTGCTTTTCCTAAGCCCAACCACAGTGAGTTTTAAAAATTGAATATCTGATAAGGAAAAAGCTTGAGGCCTCAGTCAAGTACAGATGTTAAAGTGGAGAAAACACCCCTTAGCATCAGTGTCTGAAACAAGTCAATTATTTTGCCTGTGGTGAACAGCAATTCTGCTATGGCTTTTCTAGAACAATTTTCATACAAAGAGTTTCTCTCAAGTCAATCAAGCAGCAAGACATCTAATTAAAAGATTCATTAGTAATTTTCAGTTGTGCTTTTTTAGGTTTATTTCAGTGCTGTTGATGCAAACCTCATATTTGGAGGTTTGTGATTTTCTTTGATTTTGTGCCTGAAAGCTGCAGAATTTGATAACAATTTGTTAATATTAGTATTTACCGAACATGTACCCTGCATAGCATATTATTAGCACAGTACAGCCATACTGTGTCAATCAATACTTTAAGTCAAATGCATTTGTATTCTCTCTTAAAACACATAAAATTAAAGCTTCAGCTCGGAGGAAGCTATATTTAATATGCCTTGCGAAATCCTTGATTTGATGTGTATCATAGTTTTTAACGAATCTCTCCCGTGAAAAGAAGAAGGTGGTGGCATTGCAGATATCTTTGTCACATGCCCATCTGTTAAGTGTCTGCAACTCACAGTTGTTTATCACTGATTATCTATCTCTATACTAATTGTCAGGTTCTGTGTGCTCCGTATGTTGATTTAAGAGGCTTGCCATAGTTATAGAGCCTTTGATTCTATGGTAATGACTTAATATTTATATTTGCAATCAGATTCCAGTGTTTATCTTATTTTTACTACTGCTATAAATAACTATCTGCTTTACTCAATATCAGCTCCTTGGTCAAGTTACACTTATGACCTGTTTTTACTGTCTGTAATTTCTAAATGCAAGAAAATATTTTTGCTTTCTTTCTCTACCCTTATTTATAGGATATGGAATATTTTTGAAATTGGAAGTTAAATCATAGCTTTTTCAATCAAGAATGTCACCTGTCTTGAG
This sequence comes from Charadrius vociferus, assembly GCF_000708025.1. Classification (NCBI taxonomy): domain Eukaryota; kingdom Metazoa; phylum Chordata; class Aves; order Charadriiformes; family Charadriidae; genus Charadrius; species Charadrius vociferus. The sequence goes on along the minus strand of NW_009650064.1, from coordinate 2,432,864 downwards.
AGAGGCATGAATGTTTCAGCTTCTGGGCAAGCAATGCTAGTCATGTTCTAGAGAGAATTAACTTCTAAAGTTAGGAGTAGCAACGTTACCACTTCATATCCCATGGTCAATCAATCATCAATAGCAGCTTTAAAGTCTGTTTGGGATTTAGAACAACTCCAACGCTGTTCACTAAACGTATTTATTACAGTCTTGGCCACTTCTGGGGTGTACCGATTGGTGCTAGGCATGTTGTTAAGCCTCCCATGTAAGCTTTGTGTTACTGTCATCTTCCTGAAACTTTATAATAGAGGAGCTGGCCTATTGCGCTCTCTGCATCTCTTGTGGCTGCAGGATAATGACAGATAGCTTGTCTTTCCTCTGAAGCTCATGTGTCAAAGAAAGGCACAAATTTCATATATACAGAAGTATTTTATTTGAAAAATAGTAATTGCAACAAAAGCCGCTGAAATTCACTGAAAGTATGAACAGGTGAAAGATGATTGCATCAGTTATCACGGTATCAGCAGAGTCTCAATATACTTCATCTCGAGAAGTTCATTCTTAAACAATTTCTTAGGTACTTTATCCCACTGTATCCAAGGTTGTTTCTTATACTTTCTAAATTTTGGGTTGAAATCCTATACCAGTTGAAGTCTCAAGGTAAAGTCTAGTATGTGCCATCTTTTCTATCTGGTTTCAGCTGGAGAAAAAAATCAGTGTAGCGGTGACATAAAGACATGGTGGGTCCCACTGGCTGGGCACACAACATGCGCTGTCTCTGTGATTCAAGCACAGACAACTGTTTCATTCTGGAACAGTAGGGGTCATGCTAAAAAAGAAAAGATATAATTAACTATACTTTCTTTTTAACTATACTGTTCTGATCTCTAGGTTCAGAAAGTAAAATAGATATTACACTGACCCTGAAGCTTGGAAATCTGCATTTTTCAGTAAAAATAAAACAGTAAATAAAACAATAAACCAACGACATCTTTAATAAAAAAGTAATAATTCAAAAATTTTATCCACTAGTATAAACAAAGATAGCTTGGTTTTAAATAAATATGAAGACTCGAACACCAATGAATCATACAAAGGCAAGGATTGGGAAAATGAAGAACCACCCACTGTAGGTAAAGGTCAAGTGCGAGACCACCTGAGGAACCTGAAGGTGCACAAGTCCATGGGACCTGATGAGATACATCCACAGGTCCTGAGAGAACTGGCAGATGAAGTCACTAAGCCACTAGCCATCATATTTGAGAAGTCGTGGTGGCTGTGCCTGGCAAGATCATGGAGCAGATCCTCCTGGAAACTCTGCTAAGGCACATAGAAAACAAGGAGGTGATTGGTGACAGCCAGCACAGCTTCACCAAGGGCAAATCATGGCTGACAAATTTGGTGGCCTTCTACAAAGGGGTTACAGCGGCAGTGGACAAGGGAAGAGCAACGGATGTCATCTACCTGGACTTGTGCAAAGCATTTGACACCATCCCACACAATATCCTGGTCTCTAAATTGAAGAGACATGGATTCGAGAAATGGACGACTCGGTGAATAAAGAAGTGGCTGAATGACTGCACTCAAAGGGTTGCGGTCAATGGCTCAATGTCCAAGTGGAGAGCAGTGACGAGTGGCGTTCCTCAGGGGTCAGTATTGGGACCTGTACTGTTCAACATCTTTGTCAGCGACATGGACAGTGGGGTCGAGTGCACCCTCAGCAAGTTTGCCGATGATACCAAGCTGTTTGGTGAGGTAGACACTGGAGGGGAGGGATGCCATCCAGAGGGACCTGGACAGGCTGGAGAAGTGGTCCCAAGCCAGCCTCACGCAGTACAAAAAGGCCAAGTGCAAGGTCCTACATCTGGGTCGGGGCAATCCCAAGCACAAATTCAGGCTCAGCTGGGAATGGCTGGAGAGCAGCCCTGAGGAGAAGGACCTGGGTGTGCTGATTGACGAGAAGCTCAGCATGAGCCACCAATGTGCGATCGCAGCCCAGAAAGCCAACCGTATCCCGGGCTGCATCAAAAGAAGTGTGGCCAGCAGGTCAAAGGAGGTGATTCTGCCCCTCTACTCCACTCTGGTGAGACCCCACCTGGGGTACTGCATCCAGCTCTGGAGTCCCCAACATAAGAAGTACATGGACCTGTTGGAGCGCGCCAGAGGAGAGCCACGAGGATGATCCGAGGGCTGGAGCACCTCTCCTATGAAGAGAGGCTGAAAGAGTTGGGGCTGTTCAGCCTGGAGAAGAGAAGGCTCTGGGGAGATCTTATTGCCCCCTTCCAGTACCTAAAGGGGGCCTACGGGAAAGATGGGGAAGGACTTTTTACCAGGGCATGTAGTGATAGGATGAGGGGGAATGACTATAAACTGGAAGAGGGCAGGTTTAGATTAAACATTAGGAAGAAGTTTCTCACTTTGAGGGTGGTGAGGAACTGGCACAGG
>NW_009650064.1:2394156-2430336 GCF_000708025.1 Charadrius vociferus | reverse complement strand
AGGCACTGGCACAGGTTGCCCAGAGAGGTTGTTGAGGCCCCATCCCTGTTCAAGGTCAGGCTGGACGTGGCCTTGGGCAACCTGGTCCAAGAGGGAGATGTCCCTGCCCATGGCAGGGGGGTTGGAACTCGATGATCTTCAAGGTCCCTTCCGACCTAAACCATTCTATATGATTCTATGATTCTATGATTAGACTGTGATATACTGGGACCAAGTGTCTTCAAGACAGATACTGTAACTCTGAACAATTTGATCTGCTGAAGCTGGCTTTAGGCAGACTTGCTTAAGTCCAAAACTGATCAAGACACTTGCTAAGCTCTTTCCTTTTGGATCTGAAAATTTTGTACGTGATTTTACTTCTTTCTCTGAATGTGTTTCTCAGAACTGGCGTAGTCTGAGTGACTAGTCAGCTAGCTCCTACATAAGCCTAGCAGTTTTCTTAGATTCCCAGGAAATGAAAAAACAGTTTTCACTTTGTCCCCATTCAATTCTTTTAAAAAATACTCTAAGAGACATTATATTAGGAGAAAATGCAGGGCTTTGGATCCTGAGTGGATGGAAGCATCCTCCTTGCATACTTGATTTTGGCAACTAGCTTCAAAACATGCCATCTTCTGTGATCTGTATCTACATGGCTGTGTTAGCAACATGTAGGTTTTGGGGTAATTTTTCTGAAATACCTGATTTCCCTCATGCATTCATACAGTTTACATATTTTCCTTTACAGTTACATTTTGTTCTGGCTGTAAAGTGTTGGAATGATAATGCCTATACTGAAGAAACCTAAAGACCTTACTGGATTTATCCCTAAACTCCTTTCTCTCCACTTTAAACACATGTTAATATTTTATGGTATTGCAATTTTATAGAATGGACATTTTTATTGGATAAAAGTATTACATTCTACAGATGTTCACAGAATCCTGTGTTCTGGGAAAATCTGATATGGTTATTTCAGTATGAGATAGCGTTCCATGTTGCTTTGCCTCCTAGCTAGTGAAAATAGAGTGTGAAACAAGGCAGGGAGCTACCTTAACTCTACAAAACTGAAAGATGACTTTGGAATGAACTCATGTTAGTGGGTTGCCCTGCTGAAACTGCTACTTTTCAATGTGTGACCTGTTGGCAAAAGAGAACCTTATAAATATGGTAGGGTTTGTTTTAAGTGAATTAATTATAAATTTCAAAGTTTATTTTCTGGCAACAAAGCATAGAGAATATTAATCTATTTCTTCGAACACAGCTTAACATGTCTCGTTTTGTTAATGCAAAATTATTAGGAGTGCTGATAGTTTCTGCGTTTTGAAATTGTTGTAAGGAAGCACTACCCATGTTAGTTGCCAGAAAGCATTGCGTGCCTGCTTCCAATGTAATGTAAAACATTTTGTGATCAGGATTATACTTGACACTTTCATTAGATATTCATAAATTTTGATTTATTGCAACAAACGTGCAAGTGGTCAACTACAATAACAAGTTAGAGCTGTAGGAGGCTTTTTGTTTCAAACTAATTTATTAGTATAAGTATACACATTAAATAAATTTAATTATTTTGATTTACTAGTTCTCACTTCTAGGAACTTTTTACACAGAGTAGGTTTTTGTTTGTGCTTTGTTAATTCAATTCCTTGCCCTTCACTATGTTCATTCAGGTAGAATACCTTATGCTGTGACTCATTCCCCGTGTACTTAGGTGTCTGTACATAACAAATACTATATAAAACTGTTGATTGAAATATTAGAATTTTTTTTAAAGGATTTTCCCATTTCTTCCTATTACTGCTCTTCACTATGTTTTTCATCTCCAAATGCTATAAATGCTTTCTGTGTAGGCAGAATACTAAGAACCATCTCTATAGATATGGATTATTAGGATAATAATAGACAATATTGTGTCATGTCTACTTGTGCATCAAGTCATGTTTTTTATTTCATTATATATAAGCTCATAATAACTTGCTATTCACCTGTGTGTGTGGTGGGTTGAGCCTGGCTGGACACCAGATGCCCACCAAGCCCCTCTATTACGCCCCTCCTCAGCTGGACAGAGGTAAAATATAACAAAAGGCTCGTGGGTCAGGATGAGGACAGGCAGATCACTCACGAATTACTGTCGTGGGTAAAACAGACTCGACTCAGGGAAATTAATTTCGTTTGTTACTGATCAAATCAGAGTAGGGTAATGAGATATAAAACCTAAATCTTAGAACACCTTTCCCCCACCCCTCCCTTCTTCCCAGGCTCAACTTTACTCTGGATTTCTCTACCTCCTCCCTGCCAGCGGCACAGGGAGACGGAGAATGGGGGTTGCGGTCAGTTATCCCAGAGGTGCTACCACCATCGCTGATGGGCTCAGCCTTGGCCACTGGCGGGTCCGTCTTGGAGCCGGCTGGCGTTGGCTCTGTCAGACGCGGGGGAAACTTCTAGCAGCTTCTCACAGAAACCACCCCTGTAGCCCCCGGCTACCAAAACCTTGCCACGCAAACCCAGTACGATGTGTTTTCAGATTATGCCTTCTTGGAAATAACTTTCTATTTTCCCCAAATGTATCAACGTGTCTTTTAAAGATTAAAACTGTTCTGCCCCTTTAAGACTATCTTTAGAAATTTATTTATTTATTGTTGCTATTTACAATACTTTTCAATTAATATAATCAGCAAAAATAACTGATAAGCCATTTTCTGGATATTTCATTTTTTAAATGAAAATAGAAACATTCTCCAAAGAAGTTGTTCACTGTGAAATTAGAAAAGATGTGGTTTGCATTGTAAGGATGCTCTTTGCAATTAATCACCTATTGTCATAGTAAAAAAACAAACCTTCCTAAATTACCCCAATTTCAGTTGGGTTTCTCTGCAGAAAATATGGATTTGGGGTATGGTTTTATTTCAGTATATGCTATGATATCATAGCATAATAACTGCTGGTTGTATCAGTATATTTCTTACTCTGCACACAGTGCCTTTTAATCAGTTCAGTGAAACGCATAGCTTGTTGTCTTAGTGATATATACTGTAAATTAAATAAGTAAGATATAAAAAATAACACTTAAGAATAGAGAATAAAACTTCCAGTCTATCCAAAAACAGTCTGCAGAGCTCTCACTTTTGGTCTTAACTCTCGGAATCACTTATAGCTCTTTTGCTCTCTGCGGCAGCAGATACTGGCCTACAAAGCTCCTCACGGGTCTCTTGTATTCCCTTGATTGCCTGTTTCTTACCTGTACAATTTTTCTTTTTGGTGACATCTTGACCAGAGTCTTCAAAGAACCTGCAAAATGATCCTCCTCCTTTTCCTGCCTCTCTGTGCTCTGCAGTGCATTTCATGTTCTTCCAGCTTCCAAGCAAATTAAAATATCTCGTATGTCCTTTCTCTGATTTCTCTAGAAATGTCGGTTTTATCAGTGAGAAGTAGTTCTCTGTGCATTATTTTTGTACTGAGGACAATATTTGTTTAGTCTACAAAACAGGCAAGTATGTGATGGATTTGCTTAATTAAGAAATTTGTTATCACTTTGTTACATTTTTTATTTTAACATTATTGAGATTTCAGCTGTTACTTTAGCCCTTTCTCTTTTGGTTAAAGAATTGGAGAGACTATTGTCTTCCAGACTGACTTGCAAAAACTTTCTTCAGACATCTTCTATACTTTACTGGTTAGCAAACAACACCCTGTTTCAAACACCGATAAAATTCCCCCTGTCTTTCTTTTGGTGATTTCATGCAGAACTGTGTTGCACTGGTCCTTATATGCTTTATCATTGTGTACTCTAATAAGTATACTTCATATACAGGATAAAAGTCTGTAGTTCATTACTGACTCTCAGCTGAGACTACACGTAACATGACTTGATTCCTTTGAAGTCAGGAGAGAGTATCTCATCCTCAACGTTGTTATATTAATGTAAGGTAATGATGCTGTGCTACTTTCCCCCTTTAAGTACACACAGAGAGCAGCTTGCACATAAACATAGGAGGAAGAAGTTTTTTATGAATTAGAGTGGTTCATATATAACCCTGGTCCTAAGGCCATACAATAACTATGAATACTCAGTTGGAACTATCAAACATTCTTGGAACCATAAAAGGGACTTAACTAATGAGGTTCTGCTTGGGTGCTTACCAAACATTTTCCAGGAAGAAAACTGTGGACAATCTGGAGTAGAAGACCAAATACTCTTAGGCTCCCAGAAGATTCTCATGGGAAGAGAATTACAGTTTTATGAGCCAGAATTTTTCCAGTGCCAGGTGGATCTCTGTAAATATTCTTTACTTGTTTACTGTCTTCAGAACAAAAAGTCAATTATATCAGTTGTCATAGCCACCAGGAGCTGTTTGAAGACCTACTTCTGCAAAAAAATATCATCAAGTGCAATTCTTCCATTTTTTTATCATCATATATTAATTTGATCCTCACAAAATTTGTGGGAACTTCATTAAAACTGCTGTGTATCTCGATTTTTTTTTTTTTTTCACAGAGAATATTGTACCCTGGGACAGTGGATTCAACTTTTTCAATTAGATGCATACAGTCACTTTAATACATCCAGCTTTTTAAAAAGATTTTTCTTAAAAGCCTATGTAAGGTATCCATATGGTAGCCTTTTAAGCTATTATCACTGGGAAAGCTTTTGCTTAGACCATTTATGCCTTCTATTATCCTAATTCAAGATTAGCTCCAGGATGTAAGCAGGTGTCTGCGTAGCCTTAGCTTGTGTACTTGTGAAGGAATCACGTTGTTGAAGTTCAGACCCATAAGTGAATTCTGATGTTATTGAGTCATTGCTACTTTAATTGTTTCTGAAATACAAATCTTTCTTGAACCCAAACTCTATATTTAACCCCGTAGCAGTTTCCTATCCCAAATTTTTAAACTGCACCTTGGAATAGTTTTTAATTGTGGACATTTCTGTTTGAAGTATCTTATACACAATCATTGCAATACAATTTTAATTAGAAAATGCAATAATCAATTTTGTATGTTGTTCTAAGGAAAAAAGTCAGTTTTATTAGTTTTATTATTAATGCATCATATTGATCACAAATAAATGGTAAATTTGGATATTTTGATTATTATGAATACCCAGTTTGGTGCATGGCAATTTATTTCTATACTTCTGAAGTATAACTGTAGGAACTATAGCTGTACTTAAATTAAGCATAACAACAGGAATCAACTTTCCATATGTATTTTTTATTACAAAAAACCAAGAAGACATGGCAACATTTTTGATCAAATTCCATCTTTTATCATGCTTCTAACTACGACAGATATGCTAGGAAATTAAAAAGTGCAATTTCAGATTCATTGAATATTTGCATTTCTTTTTAGATTATCGACATAATGGGAGAGATCTTCAAAGTTCAACGCTATCAGTGCCAGAACAAGTTATGTCATCTAATCATTGCTCTCGATCAGGGTCCCCTCACCGTGGAGATAGTATAGGACGGACTAGATCGTGGTCTCCCAGTGTCCCTCCCCCACAAAGGTAAACTGTTATTTCACTATGCAGGTATATAAATTTAAGTCGTATTGATCCTGTAACAATACTGGAAAGAATCTCCAGGCTTTCAAAATGGCAATGAACTAGTTAGATCTCATGAAATTATGTAAAGCCAATAATATTTTTTCTTACATTATACTGATGTGCACAAAATTCACCTAATTTTGTCTTATTTTTCATCAAAAATCAGTACATTGCAATTTAAGGAAAGAAAAATATTTCTCCAGATTTTCATTTTCAAGATCTATTTGGAAGGTGCCACGTTTTATAGCATGTGATGGTTTGACATTTTCTTAGCATTCACTTGTCAGTGGCTATTTTCAACCCTTTTGTCTCTGTAGAATCAAGGTTTTGGGAGAGCCATACTTCTTGCCTGTAGTAACTTTTTTCTACTATGTTTTTCAAACTTTTAAATCATCAAGAATAAATTAACACCTGTACAAATTTATACTGAAAAATGTCAAGTCCTGATTTTAGAAGGCCTCTGATAACTATTTATCATAAGAAACAAAGATCAGGACATTTCTTCCAAAAGCTAGCTATTTTGGATGACGACTACTTGAGTGAATATACTGTTTGAGCCAGAATTAAGAATTTTCCTGCATGGATAAAATTTCTTAAGAGGAAGCAGAAGGATAGATGTAAAGGGGAATGAAGCCTGTTTTCCACCATTTTTGTGACTATGTATGGGTAGGTTTCCAGCTGGTGTAATTCAGGTGGAATAAAAGAGGAAGTTATTTGCTTTCCCCGTAATGTTCACAATTCCCATTTAATACTGAAGATCTGGTATCCAGTATTTCCTGTCAGGTACACGTGTGTATCCCTTTCTTCTAAAGCCATTCTGATTCTCTTGTGTTCTGCTTTCCTTTCTTATATCTTTGTTCTTTTTGTTAGCTTAAAATTCTCTTGACTTCATACTCTCTTATGTGTTTACATACCATTTCCTCTGACAGATACAGACTAAATGATATCCTTTTGCATTAGCGAGGTATTAGGGTCCCAAATTATCCAATATCATCACAGACAGCTAACAGGCAGAAATTGTAAGTTTCTACTTGAAATCTAAACCCATATCCAAATACAGCCCAACTTTAAATGAGACGTAAACAGTAGACACAGAGGGGCCTATTCTGATTCTACTGTACTGATTTCAGTCAAGGTAATTGCCTATGCTAAATCTCCTGGGGTTATTTGTCTTGGATATAGACATAAATGTGAGCAAAATCTCTTTGTGTGCGTGTGTGTGAGCGTGCTGTGTATATTTTGGGCAGAACTTTTACCGAAGCTAGTAATTAACACTTGCCTAACACCATTGAAAAATGGTGTTCTTTTAATTTTCCTGTAGTTTTGCATCTCTTTACACGTATGAAATTGCTTCCTGACTTTCCTAAAGCCAAATTTTTAAATATATTTTTGAATTTACAGAGAAAAATCTTTCAGCTGTTTCCTACAATGTCACAATCAAATGCATTATTTATGTAATATTTCCCTGCCCACACACACCAAATCATTTCTTTGAGGACTGGTCAAGCCCAGAGAATTGGGTTGCCAGAACTTGGGAGTCTGTAGGAAAACAGCATAAACCTTGGGTTACAGAAATGCCTTTTTAAATTCAGATGAAAATCCAGGTTTGCTTGGCAAAGCTATAAGCATTGTTAAACACATTTGCACCACGTTTAGTTGAGTTTGTTATACATGTGTTGCTATAGTCATGTTCTAACTGCAGTAAGCACGCTGCACGCCCAGAGATCTCCCAGTTACTGATTGATGCCTCTGGAGGCAGGAGCTCCTGGGCCATAGGGGTGCAAGTTGCTGTCACATCTTAGAAGCCATTTTGCAGTCCTCACTCCTCCTGCTGGACTTTGTTAATAAACTCCACCAAAGCCACATTGCATAGTAGCTGACAAGAAATTATTACTCCTCTTGTAAAGTTTTCAGCTAGTATATTTAATGGACTGTTATTCTCTCTGTAGAACAGAATGGAGTTTAGACTGTGGCAGGCACTGGACATCATCATGTTTAGCTTTTTCTAAGACTGTGCATTTGAAAAAGAAAGATGAAGGTGACTGTAGAAAGTGGTTAGGCTGAAGTGGTGTGGTAAGTCTAGTAGGATGCTCATTATTCTCTACCATCACCAGCTGCAATTAGACCTTTTCACCCACTTACCTGTTATCTGGTTGCTCCGTACATGTTCTGTCAACTGCAAGAAAGCTCCAAAGGAGTGAAGAAATGTGTTGTGAAACCAACTTATTCAGCAAGTTCCATTGCAGAAAGTATGTCATTTTCTCTTAAATAGTAAATCTGGCTGACAAAGGCATCCTTAGCGGAGTGAAACAGAACTGAAAGAGTAGTAGCATTTTGAAGTACAAGATATACAGTTGTGTAGGATGTTAAAAAGCAGCATGAAGTCAGAATCTGACACGATACAGAAATTTAAAGAAGAAATTATTTATTTAGAACAATAAACCAATAACACAATCTTATTGAAAGTGATTTGAGCAGACAGGATGGTACTGAGTTTCCGCGACTAAGGCTTATAACCTGAGTTTAAGCAGGAGTTTTGATTGTGTGGGCAGACAGCAAAGGTCAGATCTTTGGGAAGTTTTGCAAAGAAATGACAGCTTGAGAAAGCTTAAATATTTAATTCAAAAGAAGAGACAAATAAAATACGATGATAATACTACAGACGGGAAAAAAAAAAACCAACTTGGGGGGTTTTTTTGAAACCTGATTGAAAAGAGACACCCTGAGGAAAAGGGTCAAACAGAAACTAGAATTCAGAAAGGAGGAAGGAGAACCGATCATTGGGAAAAGTTTAAAAAAGTTAACAAGAACAGCAGAGGAGCCCTGCCAATGGCCATTTTAGCGTATAAATACACGTGGAAAAGTCAAATGGCCATACTGGATTTTCTATCTTTTTGGTATAAATAAGGTGGTTAAAACACATACAGAGAAGAAGTTGTAGGAAAGAGTTGTAGAGTGGAAGGTAGAAGAATTATCTCACTTTTAATATGGCAAATATAAAGTTTACTAGCCGGAGTAAACCTTGTATTTGTCTTCATGAAAGCCAGAGTGTAAAAATGCTTTATGAGAAATTAAATAGGGCCGGAGACAAAAGTTTATGTGTAGTACAACATCTTCATAGCACTTATGTGCAGAAATAGTCGACAGCATGGCAGCAGCAGTGAAGGACACACATGCAGGTTAATGCTAATCAGGGACTGGCAAATGACAAAGAATAAGGATGACAGGTACCAAAAGGGGAAATAAAGTGCCAAGGAAGATAAAAGGGCGGGGAGGGGGGGGATGTGTGGAGAGAAAGGTCCACATCAGGGAAGACTGCAGGAAAGGACAGGAGGCAGAATAATTTATTGGTCTAAAATTTAAATTTGTGTGAAGGGAAGCATGCAAACTGTTATTTTCAAATCTACAAAAAAAAAAAAAAAGTTTTAATTATCCAATAATTATTACAGTTAACTGTTGTCTTTCTGTCTTCCTATTCCTGTGGATTTGTTTTACAGAGCAGAAAAAGTGAAGTTAGTGTGTATCAGTAGGTGTTAATGGTTAAAATGAGTAAAGCCATTGATGAGCAAAGCTTTGGTCTCAAATAGTACAAAACTGTAAAGGTGATTGGTGCTCTTTAACGAAGTCTGCACTATGTGTACCATTTATACCTGATTAAACTGTTCTGTCTTTTTCAGATTCTATGTTAGTGAGATTACCGAATAAGCTTTCCAGTGCAAAAGAAGTATAAGTTGTTTAATTCAGCTGACAGTGTTTTCAGCAGGCTGCGCTCCAGCATAACAGCCAGAAGTCCTCGTTGTGTCTTACCACAGTTTACATCTTTATAGTATAGCCAAACTGAAGAGCTCATGGAAAATTCTTTACAATGTATGTTTCAGTTAGAAAGGAAATTTTCCTCGAAGGTACTAGTCTGGAAAAACTAATGAAATTTTGTCTAAAATTAACCTTTTTAATTAGAAAAAAAAAGTTATTCTCTGATTTCCAGAACAATCACATTGAAACAAAAGAAAAAAAACCTATCCCTAGCATGAACTTAGCACCTTTTTCCGTCCGTAGGAGAAAATTTTTTTACCATAAGATTTAAAATTATATGAAAGTAAAAGTATAAAAAAAAGACAGGTCAGCTACCGCATGTCGTTACCACCATGTTTGCTAATAATTGTCTATACAAACCAGTGAGGGGATGTGGTCCAGGCACACCCAGAACTCAGAATCTGATGTCTTTTATCCTTAGTCGGAATGTGGATCAGGGACCACGAGGGACTCGATCTACTCCTGCGCATTACAATACCCTGAACCGAATGGATAGACACCGTGTAATAGATGACCACTACTCTCCGGACAGAGAGAGGTAAATATCTGCCTGGAATTAGAAACAGCTGTAGCCAACATTCATCAATAAGAATTACTTCAACATGGTAGCTCACTAAATTAAATAGCAAAATTACTTACCTAATCCCACAGATGAGTATTTCCCTACTCATTTATCCACTGGGTACATGACATAGATTAAAAAAAAAAAATACAGTGCACATAAGGCTGACAAAACTGTCAGGTTAGTGTATCTTTGCCAAGAGGGAACCTAAAAAATCTATGAGAAACTGCACAATACAAAAGACGGATAGCTTAGTTTTCCTTTTTCATAAAAATATTTTTATGTACTATATTAATAAATTCTTTAAGTGCTGAATATCTTTTAAAAAAAATCTAACAGTAGATTTGGTCACTTTTGCTGCTGAACAAAGAGGCATAAAAATGTGTAATTTCAGCCCAGTATTAATGTAATACTCCCATTGGATACAACACAATTCACAGGCATAACAAAAGTATATTCTAGCACTATGTTTGTCTTTTCTCAACTTTGTGAGCCATTTCTGTGAAGGAATAAAGGAAGGTTATGGAAATGTGTGTTAGAACGAAATCAGGGTCTTTTGTGTTTAGAGGCATATCTTACCATGACTAATGTTTTGCCTAACAGAACTTTCCAAAGAATAAGCAGAGCAATCTCTATGAATTTTAATGATGTAAAAAAGAATTGCAGGCAATAGTTGGCTAATGTAGTTAATATTGCTGAATTAATTGTGGTAGTGCCTTTGTGACATTAAAAAAAAAAATTTATAAGATCTTTCCCACCTCATTGTCTTCAGGTCAGAAAATCAAAAGAAAAAACATTTTTTATCTTTAATTTTGAAAATCTTCCAACATCTTATATGCCAAGTTGAAAACCTGGACATTATAATCAGAGGGGCATGATTGCTAGATATTGTCCCATTTCATAATTACATAGAGCACGGAGTAATAAAGATATATTTTGTAATCTTATTGAGTGCTATGAGACTAGTATTTGAAGTTAATACTTTTACAGATGATTATTACAGGTTATTCCTCAAGTGACATCAAAGAACATAATTGGTGTTGCTAACTGTAATACAAAGAATTTAAGAAATCAGTGGCTTTTTGCTAGCAATATTGAACAGAAAAGGTGAATATGTCTTAAAAGAACATTAATGGGATGGTCAATGATTGTAAGGAATGTAAGACAAAATTCTGCAGAAAAAAAAAGTATAATTAATTGTTCCTAATTAGGTAAATTAGAAAAAAAGAGTCCCAAAAGAAAAAAAAAAAAAAAAGCAGCATATCTGTTCAAGCAATTCATAAATTAATTTAGCCAAAAAAAGTCAAATGGGAAAAAAAAAAGATATTGAAAAGCAATCAAGTATTCATCATCCAGAATGTTAACTTTATTCATTACAAGTGTAATAGATCATAGGTGAATCTCTTTTTTTGCATTAAACTATTTAATATTTCTATTTAAGTTATAGAAAAGAAGAATGCTATTTAGTTGGCTCATGAAACTATCTGATTTTCATACAGAAGGCAATATTTGAAGGATTCTGAGCTGTTTCTTTAAAAGAAAAGAACAGAATGCTTTAGGGATAGTATTATGTTGATTTTTAGACCAGCCATCCTTGAAATAGGATCGAAACTTGTCCTTAGAGCCTGTATATGCCTTATGGAATGCTCCTGGGTTTGTTCACTGTGTGAGTTTGCTTGCTGCCTCCCAGATAAATGCATAGAGGAGAAAGGTGGCTTGAAATACAGCACTGCAATCTTTCTTCATCATTTCAATCAAATAACCCCTAGTGGACTGGCTTGGCTTAAAGAAAGAAAATTGTTTTTTTTAGGATATGTCAGAAAAACAATGTCAGAAAGTTGTTGGTGACAAGATTATTGAATTTTCATGTGACCATTCTAGGTGAATAGATATTTGCCTGTTAGGTGTGCTCTGAATCTCTGAACACAGGTTTATATGTCATCTGTACTTTCCAAAACACACACAGAAGCTCTCCCCTTCGTATATGGTGAGTGGTTGCCTGAGATTGTTGACTAGTTATGCCTCTTATTGCAACATACAGTCTCTGAAGCATGTTGGTTTTAGGCAACACTCAAGACAATAGAAAAAGCCTATTCTCAGACATTTATCATGTTTTGTATTCATTTTTAGTTTGACAGTGGTTTTATGAATTGAAAGATTATTAGACTTCAAATTTTGTTAGTGAATATTTGTGATACTCTCTGTGTTACATAATAAAAAACAATGGTGTGTACACTGGTCCCTAAAGTAACTCTTAACGTTATTGATTCTGAAAACTGCTGGAACTGCAGGCAGTTTGGAGAAGTGGAAAACCTGAACCTTTGTATAGGTTTATAATCTCTCTACTTGTCATCCTTATTTTGTTCCACACCTACCTCTGAAAAAAAATCACACTTTGCTTTCCCACAGCTCTGATGGTTTGTTGTTTCCATGGTCCATTTATCCCTTGGAGCTGTTTGCAAGAAAGGGATTTTGAAAAAGTACTTTCTTGTAGACATGCTCAGTTGCTAAGTTAAAATATAACTAAGAATATGAGTAAGGACATTATTTCTTTCCTTTTCCAGATAATTCAACATAAAGTTCTTTAAAGTATATGACAGTATATGAAGGAGTTGAAACCACATACAAAAATGTCTAATGACCTCAAGTCTAATGGCAATACACATATTTCTTCAAAACTGAATGCATAGTTAGAAGTGAAAATCAAATTATTTTTAAAAAGCTTAAAGACATAAATTTTTCAATTTAATTTGAGATAATTTTAATTTCAAACACCAGGCCTTTAAATACGCCAAATGTTGCTATCAAATTATATATGGATTTTTGTTGGCAGGGTAAAATTACAGTTAAAATTTGTATCTGTTGCTGTATTATCAAAAATGCCAGAATTGTACTGTGTATATTGGTAACTCAAAGTGGGAAATGAGGTTAATTTATTACCTATATATTTAATATAGCTGTACTAGTTAATTTTTGTCAAAAGGCAAGGAGTTTTGTTGCAAGTACACACACTCTTTTATGATACAGCCTAAATTTATAATGGAAAGAAAGATGAATGCTTAGCATAGAATAGTTTGGGGGGAAGAGACCTTTAAAGATCATCTAGTCCAACCCACCCCTGCAATGAGCAGGGACATCTTCAGCTAGATGAGGTTGCTTGGAGGCCCATCCAACCTGACCTTGAATGTTTCCAGGGTTAGGGCATCTACCACCTCTCTGGGCAACCTGGGCCAGTGTTTCAGCACCATAATTGGAAAAAATGTCTTCCTTATATGTAGTCTAAATCTTCTCTCTTTGAGTTTAAAACCATTGCTCCTTGTACTATCATAACAGGCCCTGCTAAAAACTTTGTCCCCATCTTTCCTGTAGGCTCTGTTAAGTACTGAAAGGCTGCAATAAGGTCTCCCTGCAGCCTTCTCTTCTCCAGGCTGAACAACCCCAACTCTCTCAGACATTCCTCATAGGAGAGGTGCTCCAGCCCTCTGATCATTTTTGTGGCCCTCCTCTGGACCAGCTCCAACAGGTCCATGACTTTCCTGTGCTGAGAACTCCAGAGCTGGACACAATACTCCAGGTGTGGTCTCATGAGAGCAGATGGGCAGAATGACCTGCCTTGACCTGCTGGGCCACATGTTTTTTGATGCAGCCCGGGATACGGTTGGCTTTCTGGGTTGCGAGTGCACATTTTTGGCTCACATCCAGCTTTTCATCCACCTTATGACCTGAAAGAGCCCTAAGTTCCACAGGATCTTTTATGTGTAATGGGATAACCTTGTAAACTTCAGTTTGACGTGTTTTAATCAAACCTCTCAAGCAGACTTTTACCTCACTTCTGAAACTGAAACTAATCAAATTATCGAGAAAATGTTGGAAATAGCCAGATTTCACCTCAGAGTTTTATATTTAAGCTGTCAGTGTAATTAGGTGAATTAGAGGAACAATATGAGAATCTTAGTATAGTTCCAAAACCAGTAGCTCTGCCAAGACTATGTCTGTGTATTACTTTCTGAAAGATATATCAGAAGCTAACAGCAAACACCAAGACAGCATAAGGAAATTATACTCAGGCCCACAGCTCTAACCAGCTTAGACACTATTTAGCAACTATTAATCTAACTATATTCTTTAGCCTAGATGTGCTCTCCCTGAGGCATGAAATTGGTAATGGTGAATTTAACATAGATACAGCAGCCTGGAACATTCAGGGAATGCCTACCTCAAATAGTCTTGCAGTGGAAACGTGAGAAGTCTCCTAAAGTATAAATGTTTTCCTACTAGGCACATACAAGAAAACAAGAGAGAAAAAGCAAGTTAAATTTTGGGTCCGCTATCCCTTCCTTAGGACTATTGCAGATTTTCCATTTTAAAGAACAGAAGTTGTTATCTACTATTGTAAAGTAATGAAGTAGTCATAGCCATGATTATTTAAAGAAATATTCTCCATTATCTTTAAATCACTTCAGAGATGATACATTGGTATGCTGGGACTAGCATGGCTATCACACCGCTATTACTGTCTTCAGTAATATGTCTTACTTATAACATGTCTTCCAGTAAATGCCAAAACACATGCCAAAAATTCTGGTTACTAAAATAAATCCAGCAGAGACCAAAAGAAGTCACTACCATGAGTCTGCTGCACGTTAGATAAGGTGCCATTAATTATCTGCTTCTGTTATTTAACACAAAATTAAATGTGGCCAAAAGCACTACCAATTCTGCTTTTCAAAAAGTCATCTCCCACTAGCAGCTGCTTCATCTACAATTAGCAGGCTTCTAATCCAACGTTGTTAATAGCTGGATGTCAGATTATGTCAAACTAGGCAAATAGATTTTTGACACATTGCACCATAGTGAAAACCAGAAAATTTAACAATTTTTTTTTTAGATTCTTTATTAAATACACAGCTAAATAATATGTAATTAAGTAATCATTTATTATTTACTTCATATCTTACAATACATATTTAAGTGTATATTACAGATACAAAGATACTGTAGAGTATAAAGGGTAGCTGATGCTTTATGTGGAAATTCTGAGAGAATATTTTCAGTTTTTAGTTGTGCATGTCATACCCATGTATGGGTATGCAATGGCATTGTTTCTTTACATCTTCAAATACCCAGTAAACTAAAAGAAAATATATCACTGAAAATTTGCTTATAGCTATGTTATAAAATTATAGGAATCAACTTAAATCACAATAATTGCAGCGTTTAAGTTCTTTTTGTCCTATCAAAATTTTACCATGTGCATTAATAGTATATTGCACTTCCTAATTATTTTCTATCTTTATGCCTACTATTGCACGTAAAAACGTACTAGAGATTGTACCAGTAGAGATTCCTATATGTAATATTATCCTACCCTTTCCATTAACAGATTCTCTTTTCAGTTACTTATAAGTTGCCAAATACAATTTTCTTTCTCTCACTCACGAGCCCTAATGGATTTAATTGCTGAAGGAACTGCAGTCCAAGCACACTGCCATGTTTTAGCCTTGCAGTAAGGATGGCGGAAAGGAGACTGTTTTCTCTTTGCTGCTGTTATTTACAGTGTGCACGTTATTTCACAGTGAAATCATTGTTAAATTGCACAATTGTCCGCACCACCCACCTGGTGCCTCCGTGCGTCTGCTGAAGGATGGTAACCTCCAACAGAGGGATGGAGTAGGAAAGTGGCAAGAGAAGTGCAGTCTTGCAAAGGTAGCTGCATCTGTAAAGAGTCAAGATTCAGAACCTTCGAGCTGAATTAAAAAAGAAACAAACAACAACAAAAAGTCATAGATACATTCCTCAGAATAAAATACACATATAAAACACCCATGTTAACATAAATAAATAATGCAGTTCTGATAAAAGACTTCAGTGTTACGCCGTTTGGAGCAAGGACTTAAAATACATCACGGAGTGCATTGTGATAATGTGATATGGATTTTCTTGTTGAAAGTCATAATGATTGAATATGTGTCAGTTCACAAACTCTCTGCTTATAATTGCTATTGTTTCACAGTTAAAATCTTCAAACTGTCAATTGCAATCGGTTGGAATATTTCTAGGATTTCATCTGTCCCAGGAGATAAGCAGGAATTTCCATGCAATTGATGTGACAAACAGCATCCATACCGTTATGGGTGGAAAAACTGTTGATGTTTATATGTAAAGAAAATCATAGAATCATAGAATGGTTTAGGCTGGAAAGGACCTTGAAGATCATCGAGTTCCAACCCCCCTGCCATGGGCAGGGACACCTCCCACTAGACCAGGTTGCCCAAGGCCACGACCAGCCTGGCCTTGAACACCTCCAGGGATGGGGCCTCAACAACCTCTCTGGGCAACCTGTGCCAGTGCCTTACAACCCTCAAAGTAAAAAATTTCTTCCTAATGTTTAATCTAAACCTGCCCTCTTCCAGTTTAAAGCCATTCTCTCTCATCCTATCACTACATGCCCTAGTAAAAAGTCCTTCCCCAGCGCTCCTGTAGGCCCCCTTTAGGTACTGGAAGGCCGCAATAAGATCTCCCCGGAGCCTTCTCTTCTCCAGGCTGAACAGCCCTAACTCTCTCAGCCTCTCCTCATAGGAGCCACGCCTCGGAGCTGTAATCTTGTTTAAAAACCCTAAAATGTTAAATAAAACTACACTGTTAATCTTTTCTAAGAAATGTAGCAGGGGAAATTATATAACCAATGTTCTATTCTTGAGTAGCATTTGCCATTTTCTAGCAACTGAGAGCTTGACTTCACATTTTATTTATGTAGTTTTTTGGTGTGATTTCCCAGGTGTTTATGAAGCAACACAGGAAATATTCCCATCGGGACCCCAGTACTTCACCCTTTCCACAGAAATACTTGGGATACACCTTCCCACTCTAATAGGGAAGCTGGAATGTTAATCAAATTGTGAGACCTGGTCACAGAGATTGAAAATGGAAAGGAATAGGTTATCTTCTAATGCCTCGTCTTTACTGTTGAGTAAAATGCCCCAAGCAGTAAAGACCAGGTTAAACTCCCTTGCACAGTAAGAACAGAAAGGTTTGCCATGGATGGTTCAGTGAGGCCCTCTGCGTACACGTGTGTGTGTTTTCAAGTGTGCTTCTGAGACTGTTCTGGTAGGTCAACCCTGTTCCTGGAAACTAAGTACTTCCATTTAGGCAATCTAATTGGTCACCGAATCACTGATCTCTGTTTTTTTCCCCTCATGGTTCACTGGATTTCTATGAAGGTGTAAGAAAATAGGCAAAGAGATGGGATATATCAGAAAATTTCAAGTTATCAGTTTCTGTTCACTTTAAAAAAGGAAAGTTACCCTGTTTGCCTACATGTCTGGAATCTGCAGACAGAATAGTCTGCTGCAAATTTTCTGTCTGTGCTATCTGTAACAAAACATGTAATGTTTCAGAAATCTGTGGAGATGCAGTCTAATATTTTCATTTTGCCATACCATAATTTGATGTACTTCTGCCATTGTCTTCTATAATGTAGTAAATAAGGAATGTGTGGTAAAAGGCTATAAGTTTAAATGAAGATTGCAAAAAAAAAAAAAGTAACTTTTGTTCTTTTGTCTTTTTAAAAATCTGCTGTATCTAAACCTTGTCTGTGTCTCCAGGGTCTTCCAAGCATTACCTTCTACATGAGCATATGAGATCATAATTTTCATGCACAGCTCAGAAGATATATTTAGATGCAGATCTGGAACATTTCTGGAGTTCTTTTTCCATTTAGGCAATGCAAAGCTTAGTTATTTTATTACATTATGATTTATTTAGATTGTGATTTTAACTGTTTTTGACTGTCTATTAGCCAAATGAAAGTTGTGCATGTTTCAGTTTTGGACAGTGAGAATGACATATGTCATAGGCATTTTTGGCGTTATGTTCTTAGCATGTATAAAAACATAAAGAATTGATTTTAAGCGAAGTACATGAAGTATTAATATTAAAGAAACAAATAGTGAACTATTTACTGGGTGCTCAGAAGATAGATGGTATTTAAGCATTTGCTCTGCATGTTGAAATACATAAAGCGCAGAAAAAGGTGCTGCCTCCTAACGTGCATATTTTGACCTATGTGATGGCAACCGTACTCCCATACAGATATGGCATGCACCTTTCCTTTCTTTTTTACTAACCATGCATATTTTATTGAAAATATTACTCTACTTCAACAGAAACCATTTCCAGACAGAGACAACATCTCTATAATTATTATTGTAGTTAGAGATACGAAAATGCTCACACATTGTTAGCTTATATATTCTTGATTTATGATGAATGCCTTATACACTAGTAAGTTACTGTGTTAATTCATGTGTAGAACTGGTTTATCTTCTTAATGAATTCAGACATGATCTCATTTTTTACATTGCACTTGTAAGAACATTTTATAGTGAGTTATTATCTATTATGGGTTAGATAGCATGGATAACATGGGCTCTGAAGAATAGGGAAAACTATAAATAGCCAGTAATGCCAGAGGATCAGGTCAAGGCTAAGTAAGGGCTTACCTCACTTCTCTATATAGACAAGCAGAGTTCTGGGTGATGAGGAAGCATATTACAAACTTGTTAAAAGTTATTACATATCAAACTGTATAAGTGGTTGTATCTAAATGCCATCTGCCCTGATTCTGAATTCCTGAATTAAAAAAATTAAAAAGAAAAAAGGTTCAACTGCCATACATTCACAAGCAAAGTCTCAGAACTTGGTAAGACCACTAGAGCTCTGAGTTTCTAGAAGTATTAAGACAAAACTTGATACCAGAGCTTGGGCGCTTAAAATAGTTTAGCAGGGATTTGGAAAGTAGTTAGGACTCAAATCTGAAGCAGAGTGTTAACTGATGGTGTTTCATTCACATACAGGTAAGGGAAGGGAGCAGTCTGGGGTCTGCCTTCTTATGGACAGTGAGCTAAGCTGCTTGCAAATAATAATTGCATTCCCATGAAATTCATGTTCTGCAACACATGTTCTGCTTGGAGTCCTACTTTTCTTTAAAGTTTTGCTCTTTAAAAATTGGTTGAATATATTCTATTTATTAATGTCATATCTTTGCAATCAAGAAAACTTGACAACAGTTCACTGGAGAGATAAAAGAGGAAGTGAAAGTGAATTGCTAACATAAGAATGTCACGTACCAGCTGGAAACACTTAATTACTTATTAATACTAATGTAATATTTGCAACAGTCGTGTGCTGTTAATTGCAGGGTTGCACCTAAATCATTTAAGGGCATGTTCACGTGTATATAGCCTGGGAATGTCACCATATAGTGGTGAGAATAAACTGGTATGCAGTTGTTTGCTGTTCTCATACATATCATGGCTGCTGTGCAGTAGACTCCTACGTTTTTATTTAATTGTTCCTCCTGTGGGTGTGCATATATTCTAAAGCAAATTTTGAGAACATGGTGGTACTCTTTTTTAATGCTTCTTGGCAGCATGCTGACTGCCAGGCTGTTATGGGTAGACTGTTTTTGGTACTCAGGTGTGTGCATTAGTTTAAGAACCCTAATTCTTTTTGCAGCCTGCAGTGTATCTCTATGATTATTTTCTTAATTGTTAGTCCTTCTTAGGATCTCATCTTCAAAGTTTCAGCGTACCATGTCAAATTGGGCCCTGCTGAATTGTGTATGCCTCCTCAGTCTTGTAACTGCAAAGTTTAAATTACATAATCAGGGACTTAAGTTAGAAGCTTTTTTATAGCGGTGACTATGATTTTGCATTTATTTGACAAAAAGCGAGTGGGGGAAAAAGTGAAAGAAGTTCTCTTGTACTATATATATAATAAACCTGATATGCTTATGAAGAATATTTACATGTGGCTGATGATACATTTCATCCACATGCAAAAGAGGCAAAGATATTAAGTATAGGTGACATAGCTACCTCTAACAATGCATTTGATTACTACAAAATTATTAATTAAAAGCAAATTAAGATATGAGAAATAAAAAGGGAGGATAAACATGAGGTTTTCCGTGTTTCTTGTGAAATCAGTTTACACTTCCAATGTGGACTTTTGTGATTAGACATGGCTTTAAAATGCCCCAGCTTCAGAGGAGCTGTAATCCAGGGAGTCCTTTGCATTCTAATAACTCATTGTGAATTAGAAGAAGAAAACTATTTTCAAAACCATTGTTCCTGTACTGTGTGCATATATTTATACTAAAAGACAAATAACATTATTCTATTTTTGATAACTGGAAAATATCTAGTGCTGTAACAAATATAAGTATATTTTGAAAATATATCAAAATTTAGATATTTTAAATACGTACAAGTACCTTGTTTTTATTATTTTGAAATGCATGCATTAGTTTTTTGGTGTATTCTGTTACAGATGTTATATCTCTTCATTAATTATTTAAACATTTACAATGCTTTCATCTAAATTAATCTTTTATCACAATAGAATAAATATTAGGAAAACTGAGACCGAGAAATGGGAAAACTCTGGAGCTAGCTAGGTGGGAACAGGTTTCCCAATGGTGGTAGCCTTTCAGACAGATGAGGTAAACCTCTGCCAAAGATACTATTCATACTGAAGTTATCACTTCTTCCAAGCAAGGGAACAGGTAATCTGACTT
Organism: Charadrius vociferus; assembly: GCF_000708025.1. Classification (NCBI taxonomy): domain Eukaryota; kingdom Metazoa; phylum Chordata; class Aves; order Charadriiformes; family Charadriidae; genus Charadrius; species Charadrius vociferus. Next base: position 2,409,855 of record NW_009650064.1, on the reverse strand, counting down.
CTTGAGATTGCTTTCAGACAAATATTCATACATTTTTTCTTCCTTACTGAAATAATGTAGAAAATCCCAAATTTTAGCTATCTGCTTGATCCATAGTCTCCTTCTGGCTTCTCAGAATAAATGTGTGAATCATCTAGATAATTTTACCTTTAGAACTGTGTGTCAGATTTCTTATTTTGTTAATAATTTGAGCACTCTATACAGTACTTTTGTAGCTCCTGTTTACTCAGATTTTTGTGTCTTCTGTTGTGTGATGTGTATCATTCCTTCTCCACATTGTTGTCTCACATTTGTATTTTTCTTTCTGCCATCTACTCAGTCATTATGTTACTTTACCTCGTTCCCGGTACACCCAGTGCACAGATCACCATTACAGAGATGCCAGGTATATGTTTTCCTCTGTGTGATTCTGTGTGGATAATGCATGTACTTCTGTGTACCTACATGTCCACTTCTGGTTTTATTAGTCTGTGTATAGTTGTAGAAAACTTAGAAGTGTTGACTTAGTATCAGCATTAGCTTTCTTAATATAGTGTGTAGACAAACACTGGGTAATTCTTCATATGTTTCACTTTTTACACACGTTTTCACTACCAATAGTCTATAATTGGTGGTCCATGAAGGTGATGCTATATTTACATCATTCTAATGTCTTTTAAAAACTCAAGAATGAAAATTATTTAAATCAACAAACACAAATACCTGCTAATACTGTAATTTTCGTATGCATAATGTCATACATCTATGGCTGTGTTAAAGGTGACAATAGATAAAACTGGAGTGTGATACCTTTCTTGTAGGCTCAGCTGCAGACCAATATACCTTAATTTTTAAAAGTAGTTTTGCAAAATTCAGCTGATTTTTGTTCCAGTGTTTTGTTTTGTTGCTGACATTGCTTGCTTTTCATGTTGGTTTGTCGTCATTTCATCTTTGTGTTGCTTTTCATTGTGTTCACCCTTTATGTTTTGGCAGCCAGGATCACACAATGTATCCTCTATTTTGTGAAGATGCAATCAGATTACTCCGCTCCCGTAAGATGTGCCGTACCTATTCTGAGGGTGCTTACTATGATCTTGAGAGGTATAACCGATGTGGACCATATTGTTAGCTCTGCCACTTATACTTTGACAGTGCTGCGGTTTCCAAACTGAGAATGTGATCTTATGTTTTATGTGATAAACACATAGAGTGAAGATGTTTTTTAATACTCTGTGAGTATGTATGCATCTGAAACTGACTACTCAGGAATATGGGTAAATCCCAAGAGAAGCTGAATAGCTTTATAGAGTCAGTTTCATGAATTAGGTTATATGGATATTATATATGTGTCATTATGTAACCCTTATTTCTGCTGGAATTTTCCAAAGTGCTTATAGTACTTATTATTCTCTTTCAAATAATGAGGAAAAGCCTGTCTATTTCAAAGTGCACAGAAACAGAGTCTTTCTGAAATCTCACTCTTTGCTTAACTGAAAAATAGAGTGGAAAGCAAAAATATAAACTTACATTGTAGATATTTGTATAGATATTCTGTAATTTATGAGTACTTCTATACGTTCACAATACCTCTGTGTGATTACAGAATATCAGAGTTCCTATTTATATATGAAATATATGGCAGAGAGAAGTTGAGCCCATAGTAATGTCTATGAAATAATTATACTTGAAATACAGTGGCTTTTAAGAGATAATAAGACATACTGGTGCACTGCTGTGATTATGATATTTTCAGAAAATATTGCAAAACAGGCTGTGTGTAAATAGAAATAAGGATGTAAGTCTGATAAACTCTGAGCCAATAAAAAAGAAGTGGTGGCTTCAGATCTCAAATAACAGATACAATGGTTGCTATGACTATTGCTTCACAAGAGGGGCCATGTAAAAATTGCCATAGCAAGAGCTGAAGAACTCTTCATATATTAACTTCATGGCTGCCGTCTGGATGTGAGTTCCTCTGAGAAGTTCATGAAGGTTTGCTCTGTATTCAGATTATATAAAACCACATTTTTAGTAAGTGTAAACTTATTTGGATGCAATAACAAAATATACTCTGCAACTTCTATAGTGTCATAGAAGTATTCCCTCAAAAGAAATAATTGCTTTTTAAAAATTCTCCCAAGCTATAGTATAATAGACATTAAAACCTTTAGAACTCAGTTAAACATTTGTTTTGAAATTATTACATTAAACCTAATATAAAGAAAGTGTGTAGATAGTCCAGTCTGCCTGTAGAAACTTTAATAAGGAGAGGGAGGGATTTTTTGTGTTGTTTTCTGAAAATATGTGATGAAATGTGCTCATACTTAGCTATTTCAATAGTTAATTTTTATATACTCTTTTTTGCCTTAGTTGTATACTTACATTTGCATTAGTTTATTTGAACCTGTTTCAGACTGTTGGCTGTATCTGTGACTGTTCAGATATTGCTGAAAGTTGGAGCTGTTATCAAATTGTCTTAGTTTGAGGATCTTGACTTGCAAATCTTCATCTTTGTTTCTATAGAAATTAATTTCTCAAAAATAAAGTAAAATTGATGAAAATAAAGGACAAAAGTGATAGTACTGCAGAAAGATGAAAAAGCTGGGATTTAAGCAGTGAGATGGAGTAAGTCTTTTCCAAGGCTTTATTGAAGAGAAGGCTATTAAAGCTAATTCCTCTTGGGGTCAGAAAGGAAAACCCGACATGAAGTGGAATATCTCTAGCTCACTGTTACAGTAGTATCTTGAATTTCCTCGGGCCTAGGAACTGATCCTGGATTCTTAGTCCTCTTGAATTCAGACTGCCTGTGGGTAACATTAGTGTTCAAGTTACTTGCGTCATCTTACCAGATATGAGCCGCTCTGGTTACCTCATAGCCACTATAAGTTTTCCTAGTTTTTCATCCTTGTTGTCTTTCCATATTCTGACAGCAGTTCTCTAGGTATTTAAGGACCTTTTAAAGCATAATCTTTATTCAGTTCCTCCGTATCCATTGAAAATCATGAAGTAATTTCCTCTACCTTATTTTATTTTTTGGGAATATATGAAAAATTACTTTTCAAACTATATTTCCTCATTTATCTTGATGCTTTTTCCCAGTTTAACACTTACCTTAAATTACACTATTTTTGTAGGTCAAGGAGTTAGTCCTGTCTTTTTAGTTCCATCTGCTTAATCAATGGTATGTTGATATCAAGCCTCTCTTCCTGTCTTTTACTTTCACTTTATTAAGCATATGAAATAACTTTCCAGTTTCCACTATTCATCAAAATAGCAAACGTTGTTCTGCACAGTCCAGCATTCAGGGAAGAATCTCTCATCTGGGACGGAGATTTTTGTTTCTTGTCACTGTGAATCCACCAGTGTGGGTGTCCTGCAGGCAAATATGCCATACAGATACATCAGACAAAATTACTTGCTGTTTTTGTTAGTCATGGCTCCTTTCACTGCTTATCTTTTAGTCATTCACAGCCAGCCTATTACCTCTTCTGGTCTCTTCCAGCAGTTTTTTCTTGCCCCGCCCCCCCCCCGTGACTACTTGGTTCTCTTTCATCTTTTCTTTGCTGAAGTTCGTTTCAGTTGCTGTTTATCAACTTTGATAGTCTTTAGTTCTTTAGTTCTAGGAGACATTTACATTATCAAAAAATTTCTGAGTTCCTTCTTAGGCTATGGCACTCATCATTCTGTCTTCATGATAGTTCCCCACTTTTCAAGAAGTCCCAACTGTTTCGCTCCTGAAAGAAGCAGAAGTGGCATCGACAAGATACTCCAACATATGCCTAAAACAGACAACAGGCACATGTGCAGCTTCAGTGACTTCAGTGCCCTTTGGACCCGATGCTTTCTCAGGAGCATCCTGCTGCTCATTATCCCACTCCAATTTTCCTTGACTCTTCGATGTCATTGTCAGCATGGTAGCACTAGCTGGTAGCTGTTCCCACCACTGCAGCTACTCAGATTGAACATGTGTAAGACATCATGGCTGGACGTGTAGAGCTTTACTTATGCTTTCATTTATGTCCCCCAATTCACAATCCTACAGAGTTATACAGGCTAGTTCATAATTTGACATTCACCCTTTTTTAAATTGGCTGACATACACAGGATCTTCATGACAGATCAAGATTTTTATCCCAATTGCTTTTAAAATTAAAATATTAGTAGCTCATCCCAAATAAAAATTTGCTGAGAACCTCACTGTATTAAATTCTTTCTCAACTTACCCATCTCAGAGCTCAACTTAGTCACTGAGATCACCACGCTATGTGCTATTTTATTTTTTTTTCACTTAGTCTGTGAGGTTAGTGTTTGGAAGGCAATAAAAGCTGGTTTGTGCACATTTTGTGCAGGATGTGAGGTTTATTTTAGGCAGAATTTCTGTTGCTTTACTCAGGGAAACAAACTTTTGCTTCCAATTTGTTTTCTGGCTTTCGTTTTACCAATCAGAAATTTTACAACATCCATATCCTATTTTTTGTGAAATTTCTCAGTTGCTCAAATATTGTTTTCCTATTGATGTAACTTTTCACTCCTATGAAATGTGTGTATTGATCAAGTGTTCTTAAGATGTTCTTAATTATCTCTGAATATAATTTGAAAGTAGAAGTTTAAAATTACATATATATGAAAATATATGTTCAGAAAATACTGCTGAACTGTAGATAAATGTGCTCTATATTCATCACTATCTTAATAATACAGTGAGGGAAAGCATCATGACAGAAGCGCCCTTTAAAATGTCTGAAATATCTGTGCTGTTTATTCCATATTCAGGAGGACTAGGCAGGAGAGAAGAGTGCCTAATTCATATTATGACGACACAACCCATACTCCTGAAAGGTATTTTAATTTATATAGTAAAAATAGATAAAGTTGAGTAATACTTTTATTTTTTTTCTGAAGTGTAGTCTAAAATTTTTAATTGGCTTAGACTAATGATATTTAAATTTACAGTGCACTTTATGCGTTAATTCTCTAAACACAGAACAGCTAATCTCCATAGTTTTAAGTACTTCATTTTCTTTTAGCTCTCCATTAACTTGACTTTGAATTTTTTTAAAGCATAGTTCTTAACTTGAAAAGTTTTTTTACTCATTAGTTGTGAGAGGAAAACCAAATAGTACAGAGGAGCTAGGTACAACAGGGTTTCCCCCCCACACACACTAACGGCAATGTATGTATGGCTAACCTTTTCAGTCACTAGGAGTGATTATAGGACAATTTAGAATCCCCAATTTCATTCTCTAATATCCTGAGTCACTTAAGAAGGTCCTCAGCTTTTGATATGTTACAACCTGTATCGACTTAAAAATGACTAACTAAATGCCTTCAAATTGATTTTGGCTGCTTGCTGTGCTGGGACCGAAAGTACTATTGTTCTTCCTAAATTTTGGTATGCATATAGTGTATCACATTGAACATAATGTAACTAAAATTTGACGCGTAATCTGAAAAATTTTAAAGTGTCTCTGGAAATAGTTATTTGGTAACAGCATTTCCTATTGAAAGAGCTAGGCAAAGTCCAAAAAGAAGGAAATCTGAAGAAAGAAGCAAGTTGATGTTCCTCTCTCTTCGCACAATTACACCTTTTATATTTCTCTGTTTATTTTTAAGTCAGTATCTGATTTTTCTCTACAGCAGGGGAGCAGGTAAAGCAGGGATTATTTTCTAACTAATAGCAAGAATTTTTGGGTTTATTTCATTGCTATGAACAGATACAGTCATATTTAACAAAAAAAAAATAAAGTGCACTGCAATTTTAAAGCCATGCTTATATATGTATGGTGCCTATAGTAAAGTGCTTTTACAGAAGAATCTTACCTAAAATACTGGCTAACTGAAGAGACTGACTTCAGTTTTAGGGATATGGACGATCATGAACAGTGTAAAAATATACCTCTCATTCTTCGTCTGTATTCTAAATTAGATTGAACTAAATCTAAATCTAATTTAAAACCAAATTAAATTAAACTGAAGTAACTTTCATCCAGTCATTGATCTGACTACAAACCATGCAAAAAAATGCCATTCCGTATACGATCCAATTTGATATAAAAGAGACGAGAGCAGCTGAGTGACACTCACATATACTGCACTCCAGATGGTCTTCCCTCAACATAATGATCAGAAGGTATGGGGTCATTTAGTTTGTAAACATATCGTAAAACCTCAGATTCTGAAATCCAAGAAATTTGGGGAAAAAAGGAGTTACACGGAAAATATTTCATCTATCCTACCGTGATTCATGCAAACAGATTAACGAAAACCTTTGGATAAGTGTATTCAAGCCATTAAAAAGTTTATCCTGTAGACTTTGGCTAGGATTTTCAGTACAGACATAGGAAGATTTATATCCAAGTCGATAATATGGTGGTCCCTTGATCTTTTCTGAAAATTCCTGCCGTGCTTCTCACTCGGTGTGATGTGGAAATCATTAAGTAGTGGGATTATTGCAGTTCCAAGGCTTTACCCATGCAGGATCCTGAAAATCTGGAACTCTAAAGATCCAGTTGAAGCTCCTTAACCAAATATTGTATGATTTGCATGTACTCTTAATATACTGGAGTAATGCCAAATAAACAGTTTCAGTCCTGGTTTCTGAAATAAAAACAGCTTTTTGTCCCATTATTTCTTTTCCCCATGGTAGTACTTAAGATAAAATATTTCTACATGTTGTCTTCAACTGATTTGCAGAAATGGGGCTGCAAATGTTTAGGTAGCCCATGTTCAGTATCTGGAAGAATAATATAGGTGTAAAATTTAATTAATTTTCATTGTTTGATCTGAGTAAAGTGACTTTTCTTCTGCTTTTTAAATAACCGTAAAAACTAACCACCCTATCAAATAGAAAAATAATTTTTAAAAATTTAGATATTTGAAGTTAAAAGCAGTATTTAAACTATTGCTACATAGAATGTTAATTTTTTTTGTTCTTTTCTCCATAATTATTTTTTAATTATTCCACAAACTGAATAACCATTGAAAATGTGAAGATTTTTGTGTAAGATATGGGATCAGTTAGTCTTTATGGAACTGAAATTCATGGCTAAATTGCTGAAAAGAATAAAGGTGAAATCTATTAAGAATAATATCGGGAAAAATAAACATAATATTCTTGGGTTTTAATTAAAAAAGATATATTTTTATTCATACGTAAGAGAAAATAGGAAATGTACCAAATGATTTGGAAACATTTTAAAAGCTTCCCATTTTATTGAGAAGTGGTCATGTCATGAATTAGAGTGTTATTAATAATACATATGTTTCTTTATAACACTTCTTTATTTTAACTGCATTGTAAAGGTGGTACAATGGTGCAAGTTCATGGGCAGATCATGTAGTCAATGGTTCAGCTGAAAATTACGGGTGAGTAAAGAGCGTAGTGTCACAGATATAGCTAAAATGTATTTCTAATCTTTATAATAAGAGTTCATCTATAATTGTACCCACATTATTCCTAATAAGTATCTTTCTGGATATCTTTCTTTCTTTCTTGACTCAGAACTAAGGCACATTTATGTGCTACTCTTTTTTCCAAGAGTAAGCTGTTTTATTCAGTTACAAATACAAAAAGAATATTAATTATGTTTGAACTATTTTTAAAACATGTTCCCACTGTTCGGGGCCACTTTAATGAAAAAGGGCTTTTTGACTGATAATACCTGCCTACGTTCACAGTGTTGGGCAATGTGTCTTTGAGACCTAATACTTTTTAGTTTTAGAAATAATCTCCACTTTAACTGTCTAAGCTATCTTCCTGTGTGATTGATGCATAGCCCCTGCAAAGCGCTGTATACCTTACAATCTTCAGTTCTTCCCAACTGCAGCTGGCCCCTGATCAAGAGAGCGTGTAGATTTTCCTTGCTATTAGTTCTTTGACTTTACTGCTTCTCTCTCGTTTTCTTCTTGTTCTTGCAACATTTTTCTTCTTTATTTTTACTTACTTCCTTTGTGAATGTGCGCAGAGCTTGCTTCTTTCTGCCCTTCTGTGTCTTCTAAGTAGGAGCTGGACTATGCTGGTGCATATTTTGACTGACTGAAACAAACAAACAAACATATGGTGTGGGTCCAAAATGCTGGTAAATCCTGAAGTTCTTAAGTGAAACTCCCACAGAGTTACCGGAAATTTTTCCTTGAGGAAGACTAAGAGTTATAAAACTGTATCTCAAAAATATTTGTTGTGAAATTATACAAAATAACATTACACATTGCTGTCTCAAATGCTATACAGATACTTAATAACATGTAAATTGTGCGTGAATATTGAAATAATTACTTATTAGTAAGTTAATTACTGACCATACTTTGAATTTTATGTTTCAATTTATTCTTTTGTGGTGATACAAGTCAATATAGCTCTCTGGAGAAATAGTTATGCACCAAAACCAGATCACTGGAAGGCTATTAGACTATACTCAGTTGAATATAACAAACCACACAAAATTATACTATATATTGAAAGGGATTAGCATGTATATACATATATATATATACACGTTTTATATAAAAGGGTTTAGTCACAGTTCCCCTGCAGTCCTATGGCTATTTAAATAAAATTGTGGGGTTTATTTGTCCTGTATATGTTGACTAAAAGAGGAATTCTGTTAAAGGAATTCAGAGACTGAAGGAGAACATAAGTGACTTTGTCGACTTGAAACTAAAAAAATCTGGTAAAAACCAGAATTAATCCTTCAACATTTTAATCCAAATTTTTCTCTTCTTTAGAGAGGAGAGGTTTGTAAGGGTCTTTTGCCTCAACATTAGTGCAGCCACAGAGTTACTTGAGACCATATTTCTTCCCTAGCTTTTTGAACCAGAGTACCACTGTTTGCTGGCTGTTCAATTTTAAGTGTTTGAAGTATACACTTAATTTGTGGTTACGGCAAGGGCCGTGCTTATTAGTTCTTCTTGAGAAAGTGTACAAGCATACTGAAAATGGACAGCATTTGAAGTAGGCTGGGAAGTGCTTAGTGTAAACAAAGCTTTTGTATTTGCTTTTGATAGTCACATTAAATAGTTCTGGTTTACATAACTTGTCTTAGATTTAGTACTGTATAGATGCTACAGTAGGTAAATATCAGGGGGAAAAAAACAGATTTGTAACTTGAAAAAGAACTTACTTGTTAGTACTTTCTGTCCCCATTTAAATTTAGCTCCAAATAGCTGTGGAAAAATAAATAAAATATGAGAACATTTGTTGTCAACTCATATGACTTTTAGGTAAACCGTAAGTCATAGAACATACTTTAATAGAATGAAGACTACTGACATGAATCAGCTTCTGTTAAGATCAATGGATTTACACAATACCTTTAACAGAAACAGTACGCTATTTTGCACATTCATAATTTAGGAGCTTAAAAAACTGTAAAGTCTTACATAACTGCTTATCTTGGAATGATCTGATTGAAATCCAGGACACATCAAGTGACAGAACTCTTGTTGACTTCAGTGAGGTCAGAATTACAGGTCTGTTGCCAAAAGTTAAGAAGACATAAAACCAAGTATTTGCAGTATTAAGCCCTGTTTATGATATTTTACTAATTAAATGTCTGACATATTATTAGTCTTTTAAAATGTTACTGGAAAAAAAAGAGGCCAACTGAATACAATGTGCCATGTGCAAATAAAGTTGCATTTAATATCTGAGGAAAAAACAGAAAAACCATGAACTAGGTACTTTTCAAATGTTCCATTTAGTCCCGCACTGTACAAGGGCTTACTTAGATACATGCTTTATTTTAACCCTACATCTAATTCACTTGGTTAATCTATAGTCTAAGTGCTCTGCTGAACTGCATTTGAACATTCGAGCCCTACTAGGAAATGCTTCTCTCTCAAGCTTCTCTATGCATTGCATATACCACTTACTCTTCAGTCATGAAATGCATGTTCATTAAAACCCTTGAATGTTCCTACCATTGCTCATACATTATGATACACCAATCAAGTTGAGTGAGTGAAATAGTGTATCTTGAAATGGGAAAAAACATGTAATAAAGTTATAATATAAAGCTGAAACATTTATACTTTGGAATATTTCTAATACTTTTATTAAAATTTAGATTATTGTCTTGGAGAGAGTTGCATCAGTATATTCAGTTATAAAATTGACTTTTAAATTAGCAGTGAAAGAATACCTCCAAACATTTCATATTGTCGCACAGAATAAAAATATGAATAAATGTTCATACGATAAAGTTGGTGAAAGCGAAATAAATTGGTAAGACGTAAGGCAAAACATATGTTGCTTGCATTCATTGGTTCACCTCTGTTTAAGGAGACGGTAGTCTGCAAGGTTCAATTACTTTTGAGTAAAATACTGGAAACTAACTCCTTAACTAGTTGAAGTTAACTAGTTAAGTGAAATTAGTCTTATTATTAGCTCATTTGCTGTGTTTGCTTTCATTTGATTGGAGGTACAGATAGTGTTAACTGGAAGTTAAGAAGCCTCTTCTCAAAAGCATTCACCATTTCTTTTTGTTTAATGTTGATATTTTCTATGAAGAAGAAATTGCTTACATATTTGAACTATTTTCCCTTCAAATGTGCAAGTTGCTTTTCTCTTCCTCCAAAATAGACAAAATTAATTGGGTCTGATTTTACAGATAAAGAGGATATGAAATATTTCAGCACATCATTTCAGTCTTAATTGTTCCAGGATTGACGCTTCTTACTGGTTTTATTGATATTTGATTGTAATAGCTAGCATAAACCTCTGACTGCATCCGTAGAATCATAAACTAATTTGGGTTAGAAAGAACCTTGAAAAAACTATCTGGTCTAACTCCATACTTGAAGCAGGGCTTTGCTATACCTCAGTAATTAAACGACCTTACAATCTATTGATGATGAAACACATTTTGGAGAGTAAATCTCTACAGATACAGCTATACTTTCTTTAAGCATTTTTATAATTGTACCATGCTATCATGTGTTAGCATGATTAGATGTGTCTAGAACAGAATCACCATGACTGCAATGCCGTGTACAGATACCTAAGCAAGCTGTAAGCAACTGAGTTTCTGTAGCTGTAGCAGTCTGCGCATAGCAACGCGGAGTGCAACGTGCCTGGCATCGCAGCTGAGTCCTCTGCTTTGCTTGGCTGAGGTAGCTGGTAGAAAAGTAGTTCAGATACTGGCATGTTACAGTTTAGTCATGCCTGTGACTGTCATGTAGATATGCCTGTAGTTATCGCATACACCACAGTGTAGTGTGCATGTCAATAGGTGATATGAGTGCGTGCATGTATGTGTATAGAAATATATATACTACGTATAAATAAAGCATGATAGAATATTACTGCAGCAAAAAAACCCTTGCTTTGCTTCCTGTTTTTGTTTATTTTGCAAGAGTACCTAAAAGCGTTATGTTCCTGGCTTTTAAAAACTGTAGCAGCACATAATTTTATATTAAGTTTCTTTGTAGGTATAAATGATTGATTTGGTGAGATACCCAGTCACCAGTTTATCTAGAGATTTAGCAGTACACTGCTCCTTCCCATTTTCCATTACAATACTTACAACTCAAATTTAAGTTTGCTTGGTAGTAGAAATCTCAGTTGTTTGTAGACATGCTTAACTATGTTATGCTAACAGAGGATCTTGTGTCTGTGACTAAACAGCAAAGTTCCTATAGCTATTAGAAGAATAACATGTCCAAGGATTGAAATCCAGCAGCCATCCACAGACACTGACAGGTATTACCATTGTATATTAGCTGGAGTTTGAAATTATGATCATTAGAAAATGTATTGCTGTATTTTTCTTGTTCTGTGCTCAGTGTTTCTAGATGAAAAAAGTGCACTAGGAGCTGAATTGTAGTGTACTGTAATCCTACAACAATTCTATTTTTATTTCTTCAGTTTTTTGTTACAAGAACAACCTAGTACTAAAATTGTGATTGGCCTGATCTCATAGCTTGCTTTTTTAGTCTCACACACAGTAGAAGAATTTAACATGGGCTTTCAGTTAAACTGCTTTCGTTATTTTGGTGAAAAAGTAACTTTTATTTGTGCTGTAAGCTGTTGTGATTGCTTACTGCTGAAAAATGTTCATCTTTTATAAGAATTTCTCTATCCACAAGTTTAGATCAGTGAATGTATTAATTTGTTGAAAATTCTCCTTCATATTTGTTAAGAAAAGTAACAAATCTGAAAAATTAAAAATGGTTATTTTCTGCATTGAGAAAGGAGTTAGCTTTTGAAATTTCCAGAGTATGAATATAGAACAATGCAGATAAATCAGTAGTTAAAAAAAAAATGTTGTAGCACCTTTGGTTAGATATTGTAGCTACTAGAATTTACAGTGGTACTTGAATAGTATGGGATTTTAATTCTAATTTTTGGTGGGTTTGAAATATAAAATTAGGTTGTGAATACTCACAGAGCTTTCTGCATGGTGGCTTACAGCGGCTCAAACAGTTTCAGAGTGACAGCTGTGCTTGGTTAAGAAGCAAACACTGCTGTACTCTTTCGTCAGTGTATTTTTTTTGAAGAGTTATGCTCACAAGTCTTGTAGACTTTGACAGGGGAATAGGCCACCTACCATGCATGTTTTCCTTAGCAGAGGTAGAAGGATGCTACTATAGGTAATGCTAAATGGCGGAGGTCACTATTTGACATTTCATTAACTGTATTTTTTATAATGAAAAGTCTGTTAGCAAAGATAAACAGCTCTGGCATACATTAAAATATTATATTGATGTTGAGTACTTTAATTTAGACTATTATATTTCCCTCTTTCAAAATCCGTAACTCATATGATATGATTATAATCAGAAAAGAGGAAACTTTGATCTAGATAACTTGGGAGCATAAACCCTCAAGAATGTTATCTGAAAAGTTATGAATTTCTGGTTTTAATTCACTGAAGTGTTTCAAAAACTCCCCCTCCATGCTCATGGCTGGGTTGTGATATTAATGCATAGTTGTATGCTGTGGTAGGTGAGGAGCTTTACTGTCCAAGCAGGTTACTGGAGTGATATTTTTTCTTTAAAAGGGACAGTTCATTTCTGAAGACCTGGACCATTTAGCACATGTGTTTACAAAGTTAAAAGGACAAAAAAAATATGTGAGGACAGAGAACATGCCTGTTCAGACAGTAAAACTGTCTGTTGAATTCTTCTTTATATGTGTATGATCTAAAACCACACAGTGAAGCTTTCAAGTGATAGACTGTCAATATGCTTATATAGTCCTCCATTTGCTGCTGTGGCCACTGAGAGGTTTGCAGCGTGTAGCCTCTAACTTGAGTGTAGCAACTCAGTTTCACGTCAGGATTCAAGTTGGTCTTGAAATCCTTTGGTCTAGAAAACAAGAGCAGTGCCAAAGCTTCATCTAAAAGCCAAAGGTTCACTGCCAAAATACATGTTTTCCTTCACTTCTGGGAACTCCTGGTTGCTTTTCCAGCTGAAGTAAATGCCAGATTGTGGCAAACTGAATATTTATATTAACTATCAAATATAAAATTTCTGAGGCTTTTATCTGTTAGAATAGTGGTTATCTATAGTGGCTTCGTGATGCTCTTCTGGGCAGAGCACTGCTCTCAGTGGCCAGTCCAGCGCAAACCACAACATCTACAGAATTCAAAACATGCCCACTAAGCCATTAGTGTTGGTCCTAATGGTAAAAATCCCCTTCTGCCTTCTAATACAGGCAAAGGGTCAGATCCCTAACATCCTAAATAAAACTTTTAATGCAACAGCTAAAGAGAATGAGGCCATAGGAGTAACAAGTGAAAGAGGCTTAACTTCTCATGAAGTGTTTATGAGAATCATGTGGTTGCTACTCACCTGTTTCTCTCGATGTCCTACTTGCTGTTGGAAGGAAAATAGAAGAAATAGAAAATGGCACGATACCTCTCGCCATACTGCCCAGTCCCTGCTGCTGTGTGTTCCAGCATTCCCCCACTCACTGGCAGGAGAAAGGTTGTTCTAGCTCTCTGTGTGTGACAGACCCAAAGAAGAAAGTCTCTGTGGGCTCACTAATTTTCTTAAACATGTGGGTACACAAAGTAGGGGTGGGTTGTCTGGACTGTGGTTGTATTCTCTTTTGCAATTTTGCTAATTTAGGATTTTATTATTTTTTTTTATAATATTCCCATAGTTTAAGAATTTATTCCCATGGTCATTTTTTTAAACACCATGTAGATGGCTGACATCTTTCTCACCCTTCATAGCACTGAAACATCTCTTAAACAGTTACCTAAACTAAGCAACGTTCATATCAAAGCTAAGGTTGTGTTTCTTTGTCTATCCACAATATAAAAGAAGCGAGACAGTGGATGTTTTTGCTGATGAAGCTTCCCATTCAGAAACAGAACTGATAGAAGAAGTGAGGTAATTTTGTTGTGGTTTTGTGCCAGGCTCATTGTTCTTTTCCTCCAATCTTTACTACCTCAGCTTATAATTACCATTATGTGTCTCACTGTGGTGTGTTTGCTTGTTAGGAGCTTATAGATGTAGGTTTGTGGTGAATGGTATTATTCTGAACCTGTCTGCGGCAATTCCTTCGTATGCTCTATGGGTCCAATAGTTACATCATGGAAGGCCTGAAAAGACATTAATTTTAATGAATCTTTTATCAACGCATTCAGTAAAGTTGGCCACCCTAGAGACATCTATACTCTGTCTCAATATGGTCTTTTAGAAACAAAAAGCTGTTAATAACATAAGACTCTTCATAATGAGGCTGTGGTACGTCTCTCTCTTTTTTGATACTAATTAAGATTCAGCTTCTTGTTACACTTAATCACCATCCAGTCACTCTTTGTATTAACTGACTTCATTGTAAAATGCATGACTTCACTCAAGAAAAAGTCCTGAAGGGTACTTGTTCCCCATTTTTATTCTATAGCTGTTCGGTTACTCAAGGAGATCTGGGAGGAGCGTGAATTTAATAAGTAGCTCCGTCAGGGTATGGATTTTACTTTAAAAATTTCCTTGATTTTTTGTATTTTAGGATACTGCTAGCAAATATTACTCCTTGCAAACAGACAAATTCCATTGTGAAAAATTTGGGGCTTGGTTAATTTCTGAAAGTAATGGCATGATTAATTGTCTAAGATAGTAGAAGACAAGACTGCTTGATCAAGAAACTCTCTTTTACTCAATCTGCTTTCTCTCCGTTGCATCTCTAATGGCAACTTTTTCCATTGCTGTTTTGGCATAGTTTTTTAGGCTGTGAGTTAGGCAATTTATTTGTTCTTTATTACAAACCAAACATTGCCTAGTTGGTAGAACCTCTGCAAGTACTAATGATATTGTAGATTTTCATCTGACTACAGTCCGAGCACCACATATGAATCCATTGCTATAGCGTAGCCTATATTTTGACAGACATCCTGAGTCTAATAGTAGTTAACAGTGCTACATGGTAATTATAACATCTGGAATCTAAACTACATCTGGAATGTGAACTACAAACAAGAGTACTACCTCTAAAGACAATGCACTCTGTAAAAATTTAGTCATAAGTAAAAATGCTCAATTAAACTGCATAATTAAATGGATCCTTAGCTTTAGTGAGACTTAATATTATGTCAGCTATTCTTTTCCTCCAAGGTTGATGTATTAATTAACAAAATAACATCATTTTTACCCAGAAATTGTCAGGAAACAGACTATTGCATGGATAGTCATTACTGAGACATTAGAAACATTTCAGCCCATTTATCAGAGTGTGGAGCAAGCCAAATCATACATGTATAAAAAACCTGTATG
>NW_009650064.1:2317187-2394139 GCF_000708025.1 Charadrius vociferus | reverse complement strand
AAAATAATGTACATAATGATTTGCTCCAAACCAGTATCATGCAGCATATTTTATAATTAATAGAAAAGCCAAAGGTCAACTGAGCTGCTTTTTGACTAACGTTACAGGAATTGTGAAGCAGCAGATAGACAGCCATATCAAAGATCCAGATCAACAGAGCAACGTCCTATGCTAGAGCGGACCAACTCCCGCTCCCGATCCACAGAGCGTCCTGACTCAAACCTCATCAGGTCGATGCCTTCATTAATGACTGGAAGATCTGCCCCTCCTTCACCTGCCTTACCGAGGTGAAACAGACAAATCAATCAGACTAATCCCCTTCTGCCCCACCAGCTCACCATTTTATTTTCCCAGTAGCTAATTGGTATCGCCTCATCCTTAGCTGTTCACTAGTAGCAGTAGATACTAACCCTTTCCGTGCCAACACACTACTTATATTCTACTCTGGATATAATGGTGTGGCTGCCATTGCAAATTGTTTACTAACAGTATTTAACTACATTTGTTTGTGATTTCTCATTTATCAGGAATCCTGGATGGTTTCCCACATAAAGCACCTCATAATTATCATATTCTTCTCTTACAGAATGAGAAATTGTTTGTGTTCATCAGACATCGCTTATGGAACAACCATCATAACAACATCAAATGAAACTATTTTTTTAAAAAAAAAAAGTTTCTTTTAATGGACTGTACTAACTTTGTCTATTAATTACCATTTTAACCGCCATTTTCTCTGACTACATTTTACTGTGCCATAGTCTGTATTGTTCCTGTTTGAGTGCTATACTTTACTGATTGACATTTTGAAGATTTCTATAGATTACTTTCAGCTTAAATAAACAAAATACAATAAAAAGATGAGTATATTTTGGTCTAGTTGATGTTCAGTAAAGCCTCTCCTTATTTTAGAACTGCAGAATACATTCTTTTTGTTTTCTAAAAGTTAGTTAGAAACATCAAATCCCCAGTGAGATTTAGAGTCAAATACTGGTGTCTTTTCTCAGTTTATTACTTTGTTTAGACAAATCCCTGTAATGTCATTGCCATTCAATGGCAATTTAACCTAATACAAGCTGAGTAAAGATCACTGAATTTGACCTGTGGATAAATTTATGTGTATGTGGGTATTATATCTATATGCACATGAATATACACACAATACATTTTCTGGCTTGACTGTGCAAACAAGCGTCTTATGGATGTTCAGCCTTAGTTTGGCTTGTTTTTGTTTTGGTTTTTTTTTTCTTTTTTTTCTCCCCCTAGAGAGATTTCTCTTTTTGATCAGGTCTTTTTCTGAAAAGAGATAATAGTTTCACTGCAGGACTGCAAGGGGTCCCAAGTGATCTCAAGCCTACTTAGTCATGTTATCAGTTCTTGATGGTATTTAAGGCTGAATTTGTCATTTAATGGCTGCGGTTTGTTTTGATATGTGTCTCATAGGTCACATCCTCGAACTGGGTCTGTTCAGACAAGTCCATCAAGTACTCCAGTAGTAGGGCGAAGGGGCAGGCAGTTGCCGCAGCTCCCACCAAAGGGAACGTTGGAGAGAAGTAAGTGTATGGTTTTCTCCTTAATGATGTTGCAAAATTGCTCATGAAGGTCGATTTTATATATTACTTTTCTTTTGGCACTACAGTTGAAATTGAGTTTTTGTGTACAGAATTAGTATCTGATAGTGGTATTGTAATTTGCACTGTATTTTCTTCTATTATCTTTTAATATCTACAATACTCTTGACTGAAATGAATCATCAGCAGTACAATAATCACCAACAGCACAATGCACACGAACCAAGAGGGACTGTTAGCATTATCCTGTTCCTTTTGAACTCAGTAGGTGTTTTGTCATTGACTTCAACAGGCACAGGAAACGATCTTTTGTATGTTGTTTAATGATAAAACTCTGGCTCTTTTGGGAGTTAGGAGCATAGCTGATCACTTGTGGGTTCACATGAAGTGTGTTACAGATTACTAATATAAAACCTGTGCATCTTGAAACAGGAAGAGCAAGAAGAAAGGTAATAATCTTTAAAATAGGAAAGGTCAGCAAGATATTTCATGATTCATGTTTTACTGGTATGGTAATTGTGCTTATCTTTAATGTCTTATAAAAGCACTGGTCAATTGAGACATCTTCCAAAATGTTTAAAAACAGAGGTGTATAAACACATTTTTGATAGCAAATACATTTTCACCCTTCCATTTCTGATAACTAGAGGTACTGTGCAAAATCAGTCTAAATGGCCATATACACTCCTTTTTTTTTAATCCTTCTTAACATGTATAATGTATCTTTTATAAAACTTCTGTTGTTTTTAACCCCTGTGCTTTGGTTCCCTTTTTTTGTTTGTTTTGTTTTTGTTACTTTCCCTAGACAATGGAGACAAGGAGATAGAATCTTATGAAGGTCTGTACATAAAGGAGGGTTTGTTTTTCACCTGAAAGCCTTTTTGAGAGGCTATATAGGGAAAAATAAACCCAACTGCAATTGATGTTCCTTG
Source organism: Charadrius vociferus (assembly GCF_000708025.1). Classification (NCBI taxonomy): domain Eukaryota; kingdom Metazoa; phylum Chordata; class Aves; order Charadriiformes; family Charadriidae; genus Charadrius; species Charadrius vociferus. The sequence continues at coordinate 2,391,636 of NW_009650064.1, read as the reverse complement.
ATTGCACAGACATAGTCAGAATTAATGTCATAATTATTTAGTCTTTTTTATATTCAGACCTGTGGCTCATAAATTGTACAGGGTTCTACATGAAAAAAAGACTATAAATAATACTATCTAAATATGATCATCATTAGAAAAGTACCTAGACATGTGCCCATTTTTAAATACCAAGGGTATACACTGCAGCAAATAAGTATTTCAGTTAACCTACATATGTATGTCCCTTTTTGGGATTAGCACTTCAGGCACATATTTAAATTTAAGCATTTGAGGCTATTTGACATGTTTAACGTTAGCCATGCATTTAATGAGAACAATGTTTTTATTGCAAATATGTTATAACGTTATACAGGTACTAGGTATTAATAACTCATTTTCAAATAATATAGGAGCAAAAATTAATCGAATCAAGACAGTCTTTCAAAAATTTATAATACTTTTGCTTAAAATTAAATCCCCTTATATTTTATACCATTAAAACCATTTCATTTCCTTAATAGCAAGCCACGAGATATCAATTGCAGTCCTTGGTTATACCACTGAGGGTCTATATGTAATATTACTGTATCTGTCTCATCAGACTTTTTAATTTAGTATTTGCAATGTTTGCAGTGTTTATTTCCATTTTGGAAGCGAAACTTCATGAAAAGAGAACTCTGTTTTCTCAGATCATCACCCTAGTGTATTCATTTCTTTGTCGTCTTATGTGTCGTAAAATGCTTACATGAAATAGAGTCTAGATATGCCAGGAAATAATCACATCTAATCACATGATGTTTGCTCTCATTGTTGTATACGCTTTCATGTTTTATCACTCTTCCCTGCTCTTCGCTTAGTATATCTATTTAGACTGTGAGCTCTTTAGGGCAGCAATTGTGAAGTACTGCATATTTTTACTGTTTTTGATTAGAGAGGGTTGCAGTCTTATTTACATCATAGGTTCTATAGAGAGAAATATAATAAATTCAATGAAATAATTATTTTTTATAGGAGTGCTAGAATTGTTTGCTCTGGTAAGTACTGCTGGAAATTGGAGGAAACCTATTTGGTTTTACTTGAAGACTGAGTAATATTTTCCTGTACCTCCGTCTAATGTAGTCTTTTGGAAAGTCTGGGTTAAGGAAAATTGCCAAATCCACAGATATTGGAGTTTTAATGTACAATCAAATCATCATCAGCGACTCAAGATACAGTACCTAGACACATTTCATGTTGAGTTTTACACATATGAAGGTGGTAAACACTGTAGTTAAAAATATAATCCATAGATACAACTTTCACACATCATTGTATATAATTTTCTGTCATGAATGAAAAGCTCGTATTCTAATAACAGTATAGTTCTACTTTTAGGCTTTCTCTATCCTTCGTTAGAATTTTCTAATCCTTTTCTTTAAAGGAATAATCATAACGCTCTACAAGAACATCAGATTACCTAACTTCTGTCAGTGACAGAACGTAATTATGATTAATTTTTTACTGTGGAGTAAATTGTTATTTTAAGCAAATGAAGTACCAGTGATAAAACCTAAAATTCAGTGGAAGGAGTTATTATTTAACAAATAGAGCAGCAAAACTTCATAGACATTTGAGTAGATTTTTATGTGTTATCATATACCCTGTGATAATCAAAACAGTTGTCTGTTGGTGATAATCAAAACAGTTGCTTGTTGTTGGGAAGGCTATATGGCCATAGCAGAAAATGTCATTGTCACAGGGTAGTCCTTTCTGTTCTTACAGAAGTATATACGTGACTTAAATGAGAGAGGGGATTTTATATTGCATGGAAGCATGCTGTGAACGTTAAGCTTTCTGTATTTTGAAATCAAGGATTTTACTGTTGATCAGATTAAGTTAAAATCATACTGAAGAATAGAGTTAGTAAAAGATACATTATAGATAAAAAGGAATTGGAAGTCATCTCAGTTTTGTAAAAGACAAAAACTTCTATGTTTGTAACTCCAACAGTAGTCTCATTTAGTCTCTATACATTTGAATAATCTTTATTTGTTACAGGGTTGAAACTACATACCATTTCTTAAAATGTAGTAGAAATAGAGGGACTCAAGTAGAAAGAAGGAAGTAGTTTGCAGTTGGGAAGGTTTTTTGTTACAGTGCAACACTCAGTATAATGTGGAATATGGTGTACTTGTGGCTATGTGACTACAACTGCAAGGGAAATTTACAGGGGAAAAAAAACCTCTGGGTAACTGCTTTCCAGATTAGGATCAGAATTAAAAGACATTGACTTATGGTAGATTTAGTCACTGAACTGTGTTATGTGATTTCATCTTTTGCCTCCAGGACATCTAGATTTCCCCAGAATAATTTATTTCAGGATTTTGAAATAGCCAGAGAAGTTTGTTTTTAAGCAATCTAGCTGTGAGTAGCTATGAAGGACCATTCCTAACAGTAGTGTATTGACCTATATATCTTTTCTCAGTGTCCCACATGCTCAGTAGGAGAACATACAAATATCGTTAGCTATGTTGCATTTACAATCTTTTATGGTCATGACATTTTGGCTAATTCCTTAGCTTCCCACAGCTGTGTTGCTGCCAGTATCAGATTTACCTGTTCAAAAGAAAGACTGGGTATCTCTGAAATGCATGGCGTTATCTTATCTGGTCAGAACATACCATAAGCATCTAGGCAGTTTGTGTTTTGCTTTAGGCTTTGTTAGTTTCATATATTTTCATGTTAGATGGCTGGAAAATGGTTCTAAAAGAAGTCTGAGACCACTTAAGGTTTTACCACATTTTCACTACTGAAATACCAGAAGAATATTTTTTTTTAGCTGAACTTTTACTTGTATATTTTTAAATTATGCTAGGATAGAGATATCTTGTTTCTAATGAACATTTGTAGAAAAACAATAGTATTAAATTGAACTTGTTTTTAGCAGTGAAATTGTTATGTACTCTTAAATGTTCTACAGACAATAAGTGAATACGGGAATATTTCTAGTTCTTAAGGGTTAACAAGATTTTTTTCATTTGTATGTGGATTTAATATATTTCTTTGTTCTTACTTGCCTTGGTAGAAGGATGAACTCAATGACTGCTTGCTGCTAATTAAAATGGAACACCATAAAGTGCTCTTGAAAGTATTCAGGATTAGCCCTTTCAATTTGTTGTTAATTACTAATCAGAGAGTATTTTTTCCTAATGTAATTTTTTCCTTTTCCTCTGAAAAATAAACATATCCCTTTCTTTCTTCATGCCTAAAAGAAAGAAACCACCAAAACCCCCAAAAACAATTATCTACCCAGCTGAAAAAAATAAAAAATTATGTCAGGCCAAACAAATGTAATAAAACCTTTAAGTAAAAAAATGAAGTGCTCAGAAATTTAGCAAATAGTAGAGCTCAGTGAGGATTTGCCCTTCTATTTCTGCTCTCTGGTACAGACTTTAATTACGTGCTCTCGTAATAATCTTGTGTCTTGGGAAAGTTGTTTCAGAGGCTGCTAAAGCTGACATTAATGCTGATTAACTGTCCCCTCTTAACTTCTGCTATGGATGATCTTATTCCAGAATAAAATTATCTATGAATGGAATTAACAGGGGTAGTTGATTAGGTTTAATCAGGGATAGCTATCAGACATAACTACAGTTTTTATATCTCTCAGATACAATTTCAAATCTTTAAAAAGAAAATCTCTATACTGTCAATTGTATTGTTGTTGCAACTCATGCAGTATGGAGTGCAAGTTAGTGAGGCACTCTGATGGTTGACTCTGATACTATGGACAGACAGAAAGACATGCTATTTATTTTAAGGGCTTTTGTCTCATTCAGGACAAAATTTTGCAAACTGAGAAGAAATTTTATTGTGTGTTTTCCAGTGCCCAGTGCCCTCCCATATTGATGGGAGACAAATACTACTATAATGCAATTGCAGAGAACCTGTATTCACACTCTTCGTAATTCTATCATACTCTACCAGCTGTGATTTCACAGGTTTTTAAAAATATATGGCATACAGGTAGTTTGTTTTGTAAATGGTGATTGATAACATGTATATAATATAGGATGGGAACTTGAACTGCCTTCAGCTTGGCTAGGAACTTGATGACTTAGTCAAACACAGCAGTGTGGATTTTTTTGCGGTACTGACTGTATGATATTAGTCACCTTCGCGCTTCCACAGGGTAACTTGCATTATGTGCGCTTGACAGGAAAAGTAAAGAGAATAGCTTAGTCAACATCAGTAACAAGGCTGCCTTAGGATAATGCATGAATCTACCCCGGGTTTTTGACTTCAAGTAGGAATTTGCAAAAATATACCTTTGTGTTTTACTTGTGGATGCTTAGCTCACTCTCCTGAGAGGTGGCAGAGTCCTCAGCCCTTGAAGAATATGAAAATATTTTATTTGCATCAGTACAATTTCCGTAGAAAAACTTGAACAAATGATACGTATATGTAGGGCTTAGGCTGCTTAAGTGAAAAGTTCCAACCTTTCAAGGAAAGTAAAGGTTCATAGTTTTCTCTTGGATTGGCAAAAGGAGGAATTAAACACCTTTTCTGTGTGCCAGTTGAAGGTCTTACTATCTAGGTCTGAGACTACAAAGTGCATAAAGGAAAATAAGTAAAAATCATAAGGCTGTGCTCATAACAGTCATTGTTTATTTATGTTTCAGGGTACCAACATGCCAAAAACATTTTAGTTCAATTCTACTGGAATCGATTTTTTAGAGTCTTTGGCACACCTTCTATACATTCTTTTCTGTGAGAGAAGATTGATTGTATAGATGGTGTCCCTGCTGAATATTTTAATTGGAATTTTCAATGGCATGATTTTATTGCAGAATTATAGAGCAGAAATCTATGTAGAGATTAGTTTCCATTGCATTGTCTTTGATTATAACTTAAATCTCTCTCCCTATTAACAGTAACCTGTTAGAACAAGTAGTTTTAAAGTTATTATTACACGCTAGCTAAACCTGAAGTCAAATAATTTAATGAGCTATTTAGTTGCACATAAACCTATACAAGTAATGAGAGAACTGGAAAAAAAATATCTGGGAACAGAGAACACAAAAAATCAATAAGTAATCAAAACCTAAACCTTGAAAAACTACCATATATTGCATCACATCAAACCAGTGGTTAATGAATAACTGACATTTAAATTAAAGCAGGTGTGGGGTACACCAGGTATTCAGCTCAACACTCTTCCATATCATTACAATTGTTACCCTGGTATTAGATGGGGTTTGTCACAAAAGAAAGTTATGATTCTTTATTAATGACATAAAAGAAATATATTTGTGTTGCTTATCACGAACTGGTGATAATGCTTATCACCATTGTTTCCAACTATTTCAGTATTCTCTGATATTTTGATATGTTCTAGGCAACTATAGTTACTGATGAAAAAGTGTCCTTCTTTCTGAATTCTAACTATTCTGAAATCCAGGTAAAAAGCATATTATCTGGCAAATTGAGGATTTTTTTTGTAACCTAGAAAAACATTTGCATTGTTTCTTCTGCACTTATTAAGGTACTGAGTATGCCCACTTGCTTATTATTTATACACGATTTTAAATATGCTCTTTGAGAATAGAGGCTTGAACTTTTATTTCTGGAAAAACTAAAGCAAAACCAAGCAGAATGTGCTTTCAAACCAATTATATACCAATATATGTCTGCTTTCTCTGCTTTGGTACTTATTATCTGCTTTCCAGTGCTTCAATAATTTAATAAGAAATTGGCAACAAGGGATATTAAGGGCTGCATATGACCATCATTACTTGCAGAAGGATCTCATTGGAGTAAACCAGAGATATTAATGAAAAATAACACAAGGATTTGTTTAATCTTTGATTTGCTCAAAAAATAATTTATGCCACAGGCTGAGGGTTTGTATGTTATTGTGAATGTCTTTTGTTTGATGTTTACCTTTCATGTGAACAGCTTGTAACAAAGCATGCATGTTTTTTGTCTTGCTTTTTCCCCCCTGTCATACCTTGCTTATACAAATGCAGCAGGAGATGAAGAAAACAAGCGTATTGGAGTTCAGGAATCAGAGGTCGAGGCAGGTCTGTCTGACCACAAGTGCCTATCTCCTTTAGAAATATTTTCCCCTGAGCATGTAGGGAAGCTTTACCAGCCAGCCTGTAAATATATTAAAAGTTCAAAATCCAGATAATAATTGTATCATTTTAGGTAAGAACAAGACAAACAAATTCAATGTAGCATAGTTTATTTACCAGTTTGCTAATGCTTAAAATAGTTCAACCTGCAAAAATAACTTAACTTTTTTACCTTTTTTTAATTCCTCTTTATGAAAGTACTGTGTCACTGGGACCAAGTTACAGCCTTAGCAGATTTGGGTGGACACCCCTTAGATGTGGTACCCTCTACTTTGCATTGGTGCTTTTTACAAGCAGGGAAGTAAACATGATTGTATCATGACACTTTTTCTTCCATAATTTGTGTAGGCGGGCTGATGATGTTGAACAAAAATAGTAGGGAACTACATTACCTGAAAATACTTTGAATATTTTGTATTATGTCCCTCATCCTGCTTGGAAGACAGTTCAGTTGGTAGAAAAAGAAAGCTAGTGTAATGAGAACTGATAGATGATTATCAAATCAAACAGATGCAAATATTTTTTCAACTCAAATACCATGTGTTTAAAATATGCAACTTTACCTTCTAATTTCAGAAAACAGACACTGTACAGGTTCAAAGACATGCAGAGATCTAGAGATTTTTTTAACCATCATTTTTCTGCTCTTGAGTCTCTTTCTCAAAGGAAGAGTCATAAAAGCATAAATGTGCATTTACATGCACTGTTAATAGGTTACATTCTGTTAGATCTTCAAGTTAAATCTTTTCTCAAAAAAAATTTGTTATCCCTGTTAATAATGGTCTGTGACAGCACATCAACTGTGGTGGATGTGGAAGAGCAGCACAGATAAGCTTTCCTGGTTATAAATATTTGGGGCTAGACCAATGCTAAACTTAGCTGCCTAACAGTTGGCAGTGCGGTACATACCTCAAGGCCCGTGGAACAAAGCCCAGAGAAGGATAGTGCACTGAGGGTATTACTGCAGTTATGTGGAGAGAATTAAGTGCTCCAAAAAGGTGGCCCCAAAAAATGGTAAGCTGAGCAAGAAATACATCTTATACTAGCTCGTAGGAAAAATTACTAGCTAAGGATGAGTGTGCCTAAAATGCCATCCCTGCTTAAAAGTGTCAGTGCCTGAATCACAGATTTTTTGGAATCCCATGTCCTTGATCCTACTTCCATTGTTGTTTAAGAAAAGAAAATATGGATCACTATTTTATTCTTAAAACGCAGGAAGGAATAATTACTATGATAGGGCTCGTTACTTGCTAGAGTAATTTCAAGATTTGATACCTGGAAAGCAAGATTATGTATATTTTTTAATTGTACCTTTCACTTAAGCATCCAAAGTATCCAAGGCAAAGTATCTTTGCCTTGCCATTTTTCATTGTAGTACACTTTATATTTTTCTTGCTTTTGTTGTGCTTCTGTTGCTAAGTGTGTACCGTTCACTGGTGTGTGTACTGTGCACTGTTCACTCTGTGTGTTGTGTGATAGGCATAGTGCATGGAATTGTGCTAACCTAGTTTGCAAAATATTTGTGTGTGATATAGTTACGTTGTTTGTCATAGTAGCTGTTCTAATTGTTAATCATCATTGTCTGTTTTTAATGTTATAAAGATTGTGAGGAAAAACATCAAACCCCACCTGTTAATGGGCGAAAAGGCAAGTTGATAATGCTATTGCTAGTGAATTGTGGGTGTTTGAGAAATACTTATTTTTTGCTGCATGTGTGTGTGTTGCTTAGTTCTGCTAGTTCAAAATTAGTAAGTTTGTATATGTTCAATTTTAATGTGTTGTTTTACTTCTTGCACTTAAAATAATTTTCAACTATGGTTTTAAAATCTTTCTTGGAATCAAAAACTCCAGATTTTTTTTTTTTATTTTTTTTTTTTACAGCTAACTGTATTACTGAAGATGTAGTTTTTACCACCTAGCTATATGATCATGTTGCCCGTTTAGAACTAGTGGCATAGTTTTTGTACTTTTGCTCATTTACGAATTCCCAGTCGCCCTTGCTCTAAGAGACCAAGTACATTTTTAAGACATCTACAAAATTGTCTGCATTGTCTTCCACTTTTTACCAGGTCTATATACTTTTACATGACTTGGCTATATATATTTCAAGTTTGGCACATTTTTTCTAGTCATAGGAGAGATGGACCATTTTAATTAGCATATACTGGTAGAGAAAGGCTTATGTTATTAGCAATCATCTCTATTGTCTAGTTCTTATTATGTTCGGTATTCCCTTCTATTTCAAATGCTGTAGAAATAAGCTTAATACAAAGCACTGAAGTGTTAACATGGAGATTTAGATTTATTATCTAAAAATAGAACAGGAATGTTGCAATGAACAACCATAGCTTACTTTGAAGTTTTATCCGAGTTCATGCTTCTAAATTGCTTTGAAAATTCTGAAGAAATCTGTTATTATTTTTCCATGTACTTCTAAAGCCATATTACATTTAGACTTTGTCTCATCAATATCTTTTGCCAGTGAATGAAATATCATATAGATAGTGCTTGGCTTTATTAAAATTTGGATATTCACTCTTACACTTCCATCTCTACCAGGTGCCCACATGGGGGTTAGTCCCAGTTACACTAGTAGGGGCTCTTCCTGACTTTCTCTTCCCTAGAATAATTTAGCAGAGGGAATGCAGGTATCAGGAGAGCAGGGATTCCGTTTTGCCTGTGCTAGTTCATTGTGTTGCAGGGAAAACCACATTGTTTTTAATATGCCACTTGTTATCCAGTGTAGACAGACTGAATGAGGTGCCTTCGCAGAGAGGGTGCTGTGTCGGCAGCCTGGCAGAGCAATGCACAGGGTCACCTCCGTTACTCTCGTGGCTGTGCCAGCATAGTCCTGAGCGAATTCAAATGGTGGAAGGCTGCTGCTGGAGCTGTAATGCATGCTAATTACCAGATAACTCAGTGCTTTATACTTTTAAGATCCAAATTCCAATCCTGGTAAAGTTGGAGGCTTTTGCCACTGACTTGATGAGGTTGACAAGCCAATAATCAGTGATTGAGTCAGGCTAAAGCTGTTCTCATTCTCAGTCTCACTTCCACTCTTTCAACAAAAGCAATATTTTTTATATTTAGTTATAGAGCCTGAAAGATGTATGTTGCACGATAAACTAAATACTACTAACCTGTATTTAATATAGTTTGTTTTCACATATTTATTAATTTTTCTAAGGTGTCCATTTTGTGTTTATAGAAGGTTCTTCTGCAGAGCTCTTCTACTCAAAAAAAAAAAAGGTCATTTTCAAATATTTATTACCAAAACCATTATCCCTTTCAATTTTTCTTCAGGTCTTTTGCATTTCTCTTTCATGTATTTTGTATGACACCTTCTGATCATTTGAGTTTGTGAGAAAAGGCTCCTGGTAATTCTGTCCTTTACTGTCTTAATTTAGGGTGCATAAAAGATGATATAGTTACCAAAGGAGAATTTGAAGCTTTTCAGGTTATCAGTTCCCTCGCTTATTAGAATTTTTTACATAATTACACAACAGCTTTGTCTATACTAAGGGAATCAGGAATGCTTTCCAGTTCTCATCTCCCAGGTTGAGAAGTGTCTGGAGCCTATTTGCGTCTTGAGTCTATACCAAGACAAGACCCAAGTCACCCAGTCCTCCCCTTTCTATGCGCTCTGGTTTCTGCATGCATGGGAGCCCCACCACTCTGTGAGCAGTCTGGATGCCTGGAGGAGTGGAATTGAAAGTGTGCTGTATTCCAGGCTTGCTGCGCAGTTTAGACACATTCTAAAGAGTTTAGGTGACTGAAGTGCAAACTAGGCAGCGTAAAGGGACCCCAGTCAAAGAAGTGTTGACAGATGGACCGGCTTAACTGACGTGCAGAAATAGCGTATGCATATACTTTTTTGAAAAACAAACATGTGGCTGTCATGCCAGAGGGAACTCTCATCCTGCTGGCTGACCTGAGCATCATCTTCCGTCTATGACCATTTGGGATTCCTGGAAACGAGGCCCACATTTTGCCTGAACTACTAAACATGACTGCCGTGAGTCTCTTGTGTGCTCTCTATTCCCCTGGCCCACTGACTCTAGACTTTGCTCAGAAACTGTGACAACTGCTGAATTTTGCATGAAAAACGACACTGAATATGTGTTTTATGTGTGCTGTGACAATACTTAACATATTCATATGTGTTATGAGTATCTAGAGTAATACTACATTTTAATTAAATTCTAGTTCAAGCAAAGTAGGGTTTAAGGTATAGACCTGTTGAGACTGTGGTAGCTGTGGTGAAATAGAAAAAAAAAAACAACACAAAACAGTAGAAGTAAAGTACCCATAAAATGCAAATTCTCCAGACTGAAGAAGCTACGTTCTGCTGAAATTCCTTATGATATAGGTGACTATTTTATGAATTTAGGTCTAAAACTACCAGGGAAATATAGCAGATGAGAAAGAGTCTAACTACTAACTTGTCCATAAATAGCTTCAAATTTGACTTATTTATACAACATGTGACGTGACATCTTTCAAAACTACATCACAGTATAAAGTATTTCTAAGACCGGTATGTGACAATGTGATGTCATTTTGTCTGCTAGTCAAACATAGTTTGTCTGGTTACTAATCTAATATTTTATAAGTAATGTTGAAAAATAGCACAGGTGTTTTGCTGTGGACAGCATTTGCATGTAAAGATGCATGTAAAATTTGCATGTAGATTTGAGCAATAAGAAAACTTATATGTTATTAATTAGTAGTAATAGATATTCTGAAGAACTTAGAGCTTTCTGAAGAAACAAATCTATATTTTTCATCTTTCTATAAGCCATTTATTGTATTTTCTTTATTGATTGGTATTAGTGCTTAAAACAACTGGCTTATTTTCAGAACCATTTCTTGAACTGAATAATTGTTTAACATTTTAGAAATGTGCCGTAAAGTTCAATCTTCACTGCACTTAAAGTGGTAGAACACCTGTGATTGCTTGCAGAGCTCTTTTGTGTGTGTGTGTGTGTGTGAGAGAGAGAGAGGGGGGGTGTCAAATAATAAATTACCTTTCTGCATAGAAAATGTTTGAAGACTTGCTATAAGATTGCACCTTTTTCAGTAAAGAATAAAAATAACCTGAAAAAAAACCCCACCCTTTACCTTACATCCTGCATTCTGCAGGGTGGATTTGTAAGCTGTTCACATTTCCTTGCGTGCCCAGAGCACTGGCTGATACCAGGGAACAGGAATGCAAACTGAGCAGCGACTGTGGGAGAGAAGTGTAGAGCAGAAGCTTGCATTTTGTTCCACATTCACTTTGGCCATTACTTGTAATTTGTCTTATTTAAATTGATTAATCATTAGACTCTGGAGCTATTTTGACTTTCTTTATGTCTACCTTTCATAGCAGTATGAGGATAGCCATACTGTGACTAAAAATCCATCTAGCCCAGTCTCTGGTTCTCAGCAGACCAGTCACGGACGCTGGGGGAAAGGAATAAGAGCAGAACAAGTGCGTAGTAGTGCTCATCTAGGATACTGGATCCCCTGTCTCCTATGACTTCTGCCTCAGGAACCTACAGAAACATCAGTGGTATCTTTACATGGTTCTTTGTCTCCCTCATAGGGTCTGTGCACCCTTTCTGCTGCCTTAAATCAGTCCTGCAGACACGAACCTGCACTGCTTATCCAAACAGGTGACTCAGTAGAGCTGTTCTTCCGAGATACTCAAAATCCGCCTGTTGATAATAGGCCAGCAGGCCCGCTGGGTTGCCTTCGTTTCTAACGTGTTTCAGGCATATAACCAGAAGAGGGAGCAAAACTGCTGTATTTTAAAAACATATTAAGAAGATATGAAACAATCTCCCCCTGCCCCAAACGATCCTGGGGGGAGAAAAAAAAAAAGCCTTGAAAGTGGCTTAAAAAGAATATATTTACTTTTTTTATAATAAAATATAATTTCTTAAATATTAATATTCACATATTTAATGTACCATTAATTGACTGTATTTTTTCTTCTGACTAGTCTGGTGCATTTAGGTTTTTCTTCATGTTTTACAACTCTATTATATTTATAAAAGTGGCAACATGATACTTTGATTGTTAGCTAAAGGTAGCCCATGACTTTACTAAGTCATTGCAACAAGTAATCTCTGCGGCCTTGCTTGAGTACATCTACCGTTTTCTTTAAATTAAGCAATAGAAGATTCAAAACAATTCATTCCCCATATAGAAGGATCCACTAGTAAAACATTTTAAAAATAAGTTTAGAACAGAATTGATGGGATTTGCAGCTAGGGAACATGATAAGAGACTGCTACCAGACTAGGCTTGTTAAGTGCTTTACAGCTACAAATAATTAATGTAACCTTAAAGTCAATTTCAAGAAAACATTTCTGGAGTAAAGGAGTACAGTGGAGTACAGTGCACTATCATTTTTGTTACCCTGGTAATGATAATATTAAATGTAGATATGTGGCAATATTTTTTATTGCCTACCTAATGACTTCCATTAAAGTTCTTTTAATGTATTCCCACTGCAGCCCCAGGGAATGAAGCCCGGGGTGTCTTTTTTTCAGAATATGTAGTTCAATAAGGAAGATGAAATCAAAATAATAAATAATTAAGATATGTCAGAATTTTTCTTGGCATGCTGCATTAGTTAAAATCACGATATGTGGTGCTTACATGGCCATTTATGAACGACAATTTATTTGTTTAAAAATGTTATTAACGTGTCCCAGCAGTCATTTGTTGATTTGGCACAAATTTGCAAACTGCTTTCATGTAAGTGTGTGTGTGTGGGGTGCGCGCTGTTTGTCTGGCTCATAAAACTCACAAGGGAGAGGTGCTGTCCCTGCTGCTCTACTGTCCACACCATAACAGCATTTAGGACAATGCTCTAAGATGCAAGAGCCAAATACATTTCACTCGTTGAAGGAAAAACAGATCACCATGTCCAGATGAATGCCTTGAGCTCTAACGTGTAGAATCATTCTTTAAAATATTCTTCCAGCGTACGGAGAGAAAAATGTAGATGAACTGTTACTGTGTCAAAAGGGGAACCCAAAAAATGGTGTCCTCAGATTCGCTGTAGAATGTTACCTGGAGAGACAGGAGGTCTTGCTCTAAATTTGTCAGAAAAAGACTGTGTGTGATGTTATTTGTCTTCAGATAATGGATGAGTCTAGTTCCTGTTACACCAGGGTAGGGGAACGTCAGCCCTGTTTTCCTGAGGCAGCTGAAGGTTTCTCTGATGCAGGAGCAGCAGCAGTCTGGCATAAAGCCTTCACTGCTGACTTTGTGTCGCTTGGAGCTGGCCTTGGTGCCATTAGCGGCATGCTGGCGGTGCAAGGTGGGACTGGATGCATTCCAGGTACAATGTAGTACATCTGGGACCATTCATGTATCATGACTTGAAGCCATTTGCTTTCCCCCAGTAGTGGTTTGACAGAGCTGAGAATATTTCTCTCTTTGTGAACTCTTGAGATTGATGTGTTTTTTTTTTTTATTTTCTTAGGGACTTTGTTTTGTAAATTAAAACTAGTATATAATAAGTTTAGCCTTTTCTATGTCTTTAATTAATTCTTCTTCTTCTTGTATTCTTAATACGTGAGTTAAAGATCTTGACTATCGGATTGAAAACATAGTTTTTCAGCTTTTGACAGTTTATCCCAGAGTTCTAATGGCTTGTTATTGTACTGCTTTGTGTTTAAGAAACACTAGCCAAATCCACTTTTGACTCATTTTCAGTGGTTGTCACCATACATTATGAAGAACATAATTCCTTTCTGAGCATTCATCTTATAAAATTAAAAATAGAAAGAAGTTCTGAGGATTTTTCATTTGCAGAAAAAGATGACTAAATTAAGTACGTCCTAATGAAAAAGTGAAGACTTTATGATAACCTAATTAAAAGTCTAAAACTAAAAATGCACTGATAAAAATTGGTTCACAGAAATTTTAGTTGCTGAAAAGAATGTAAAAACTGAGTCGATTTAATAAAAAAAAAAAAAAAGGACAAATTCAAGTATATAAAAATGTTTGAAGCAAAGAGTAATTGTGAAAAGGGCTATTATTGTCTGTAGTATAGAGAAAAGAAAGGAGGGCGGTAGTATTCGCATAAGAAAACTCCTCATTTTTAGCCTCTGGTATTTTACTTCATCGTCTTGTACTTCTGCAGTTTTCTGCATCATTCCAGTTCAACTGCAACATTCCTGGTACTAAGTTGGCATGTCTAGAAATTCAGAAAAGCTGGAGATATGCAACTGTTCTTATCATATATTATTTCCATTTTTTAATATTTTTCATATTTAATATTGTAAACAACAATGTAAGAAATGCTGAGGTTGTACTTAACATCAGATGTACTGGAGTGCACCACTCCCCCCTCCCAGGCAGCATCAGTGAGTATCATTCTCAGGAGGGAATGGCACACAACCAAGTGTCATCCTGACGTGCAGTGGGGAGAGCTCAGCTACATAATTCACGTGCCTGGGAGTAGGTGTAACAACTGCATCTAATGAAACAATTACATCTAAAGATTTTACCTTTCACACTGATGGGAAAAACCTGGGTCAGTGCACCTGTCAAATCCTTCTAGCCCCAAAGGTGCATCAGAAAACTAAAATATTCTGACTCAAGAATCTGATATTTTATATAATCTACATGAGATCTTTTTGTATAAATATTCAATAATTATACACCTTTCTTTATACGCATTTCTAAACTGGTTATCACAACAGAAGACAAATTGAAGTTCATTTGTATGGGAAGTAAGAGTGGTAAGAGGTGAATGAGGAGCTAGCGAACTGTATGGTTTCTTTCCAGATATTTACAAATTGACCAAAGTTGGCTTTGGTTAAAACAACAAAAGGATATATGGTGGGATTTTGTCTTGGGTTAAAAAAAAAAAAAAGAAATTTTAAGGGCTATAATGCATATTTATCTAACCAGAGAGAATATGGGCAGCACTGACATTTAGCACATTGCCTATTCATCACTGTCTCTTACGAGTTCCCAAACAGAAAGCTCTCATTTAACAACATATTTTCTTAGCTTTGTAGAGCATGGAGATGGAAATTGAATTACAAAATGGTGAAGAAAAGGTTAAACGTTAGACTAAATCTAATGGATTATCTATCTATTTTTATTTCTCAGTTGAAATAGTAACCATTACAAGCCAAACTCTTGCAATGTTCTAGAAGTCAATGAACCTTTTCACCTGATCTGGAGTACTTCCAGTCTGCATATAGTCAATCTAAGAGTTGTATTTAATTGCTGATAAAGTTAAGCAGCCATTTGAATTTAATGCTGACATGCTGTAAGGCTAACTAAAGCTATAGAAGGACAGTCATTGGAACCTTTTCTGGAAGTGTTTACATGCTCATACTATCCCTTTTAGCATAAACATAAAAAAGTAGCATGTCTTGCTTTTTATAATAGTTTTTTTTGGTGTTTGTTTTTTTTTTCTTTTTAAGGTTAACACATGGCAAAAATATTTATTCAAAAAGAGTTATATTTTTGATTGATATTTAATTCATCATGCTTGTCCATTTAAGTATTATTATAGAGGCACTTTTAGAGTGCTTCCAGGTGGGTTAACTATTTTCTAGATACTTAGATCTCAAAATTTAGCAAGGTTTAGAAAAGCTTTTCTGTTGGTAGGAAACTATGGTATGGTAAGTGATTTTGGTGACTGAGCAAACTACAGATTTTAGGTTCAGAACTGTATCAGGAGTTCTGAGAAAGAACTCTGACCAGGAACGTCCTGTCTTCTAAAACTGCCATAAAGCTAGCATGGAAATAACTCGGGGCTTCCTGATAATCTTCAATATTTAGACTATTTGTTACATATCCTGACAAAATCCTGTGTTTAAGATTACTCTCTGGCTACTTTTTATCTTATTCTAAATATCTCCGCTATTTAACCTAAATGATTGTCTAATATTTGTTTTTTTTTTCCTACCAGTGACTATTCCTTAAATTCAAACCTAGTTTTACTAAGCTAATTGAATTTTGTGTGTTAGTTAAGAAGACATTTCTGGATTCACCCAAGAAAAAGGAAGCATAGATGGCATCAGTAAATATTTTATTGCTAAATGTGTATTTTCATAGAGGAAAAGAAATAATTATGTTTCTTCCTAAAGAAAATGTGATAAGACTTTATTTCCACAGTTTGGAAACAGAACGTTCCTTTTGAAATTTCTTTTTTATTACTTACCACACATTGTACTTCAAAGATGACAGCTTCTGTTTCAGCATGCATACCTGTGGTGTCATGAAATCATTATATTGACAATTTTATTGATGTATTACTTGAAGCCTACAACGCCATCATTTTCAAAAATCAAAGCCACCTTTTATAGGACAGCAGCCTGTCATAGAACCACAATAGCCACAGATAAGAAGGCTGTAGGATGCCTGCAGATATCATTTTTACATGTTTACATTTTGAATGCCAGATATCCATCAATCTCATTTAAAAAGAGAAAAAAAAAAAAGCCGTGGGCTGATACCACTTTCTGTATATTTATTTTGAATTTATAAGATTGAAAATGTATTCCATATCTGTCATGTTCTTCTCCATCATTGGCTGTTTCGGTGACCATAAAAATGGTTATATCTGTGAGCAATGGCTGTGAGGAACTTTGTGCTTTGTAGGATCAGCAAAATAAGCAGTTCTAAACAGCCCAAAGCAAAAATGGAGTTTAGGGTATTGAATCTTTCTAGTTAATTGGTCTAGATTTGACGTTGGCATGAGATACTGAAGAGTTTGAAACCTTTAGTATTATGCTAACCACCCAGTTTAATTGTCAGAAAATGGAGACTTAAATTGTAGACCAAAATTATATGACAACCTGAGAAAGAATAACATCTTGCAAGTCTAGAGGATGGAGTCTCTGCCTGGAGGAGAGCGTACGTGATCCTATTCATGATATTTTTTCTGAGTGATTAGGTCAGAAATGCTGGTTTCACAGCATGGGACCCATAAATAGCATGACAGTTTTTATTGAGTAACTTAATATGCCTAAAATAAAAACCGAATTTAAATCAAATCCCAGATTTAGAAAATAAATCCAACCTAGTTTTGGCTTAACAACACATTGTTAAAAACACTTTGTCAGTTTAAAGTAAACATATGTGATTACTGGTTCAGTTTTGTTTTGTTCAGGGTTTTGGGTTTTTTTTGTTGTTGGTTGGTTGGTTGGTTTGGGTTTTTTTTTTCTATTTATACCTTTGCAAAAACTTTCTTACCAAAACATTTTTAACTTTCTTTTTAATTCACAGAAACACAAAGATATTGTAAGAGGCTATAGATTAGAGTACTAACTTTTAAAAATGGAAGAAATTATTGTGTAAATAACCTCCTATTTTTTTATTCCAATTGTTAAATATCAAAGAGAGAAGAATACGTGACAAATTACATAGATACTAACTTTCATATAGCATGTTCTTTTCCATGGTTAAGATGTTTACTAATTCTCTCCACCACAGGCCTCTAAATTAAAGAACTAATCTAAATTTTTGCCATGTTAATAATAGTAAATTTGTTTAGATCAAGCTGTCCCAAATGATATTAGGTGTTTTATAATGTAAGCTACATAATATTTCTGATTTTTTTTGGTTTATGCTAGAAGTTACATGGGAGGACCAGCAGAAAAAGGTGAATGGTACAATAACTGATGACAAACCATTGCTGAAAAAGAAACACCATTCTGAGCCAGGTTTGTCAGGGGTTGGAAAACCACATGAAAGCATGAGACTATAAAAACACATTTCATGCTTTTGTAATGCGTGTGTGCTTGATGTACTTTATTTTTTTTTCACTTTGGCGTGAAATTTTTTAGTATGTAGAGATGATTTAGATTACATAGCTCTGTTTTAGATAGTCAAAATAGATCTGCTTTTGTAAACAATTGTGTTAGAATGCACATGTATTAGAAAAGAAGTGTTCTGGCACAATATTAGACTTACCTTGCTTTTTAGTTTTGAATTTTGTTATGATTTATCTGTGTGTGAATCCAAGTATGAATTATGCTGATTCTTATTTAGTTGACCAAACCAAGGTATCTACTGCATGTATGGTGGGAAAGCCATCTTCTAAAGACTTGAATCTGAAACCTTCTTGCCCCGTCACACATGGCAGAAATAATGTTTTGATGTAATTTTTTATAGAAGCTACATTCTATTTCTCCATATGGCTGGAGTTCTCAAATCTAAGAGAACTCTTCCCTCCTATGTCCTGTTCATGGATGGATTTCTTCTGAAGCTAAAAACTATGACAAACTTTCTTCCACCCCAAACATAAAGTGCAATTCTTCAACTCTGTCTTTGTTCCTACAAATGCATAGCAATAAGAAGTAAACCTAGTAATAATTAGGATGATAGTGATGATTATAATAATAGTATTGTTCTTTCCTCTGAATCAGACAATAAAAGGAATGGGGAGGGGAGGGGAGAAGAGAGGAGAAATAAAGAAATCTTTAGATTGCAGGTTTCATCCTGTATTTAAAGGTTGATCCATATCTACTCAAGTGAATGGGATTTTTTCAGTTACAAGAAAACTTAGGTTCAGTTTTGGGCTGCAGATATCTCTCTATTGGGTACATCAGTTACCTCAGTTATTCTAATAACAACACTTTTCCCAATCACACAAGTTAAATTTTAAAAGATTGGCCAGTTGTGCCACCTCCTAAATTAAAGCTGTAATCTCAGTTTTAGGCTCACACACATGCTGATCATTTCCAAGTTCTTTGTTGAAGCTCAACTATTGTACAGCTGAAAGTGAAAGACTCAGAACCGAAGAAGAGCAGCAAAATCTGAATTGGCTGTAACCTAGGAATTAGGGCACCTACCTGCAAAAGGCCAAACCTGCAGCTGCATTTCCTGTTCTCTGACTTTTTAATGCATTTGGGGAAGTTACAGCATAAAGCACATACTGCTCGTAAGAGTCAGGATCAGAATGTAATGTATCTTCTTTTCAACTATTGCATGACAGATTCAAAATACAATGTCTACGGATCTTCACTGTTGCCTTTCCAGGGTGTGTTCTGCAGAATAATGCCTCTGCCCAGACTTTTCCTTTACCTAGTAGCTACGTAAGAACATTATCTCCATCTCCCAGCTGCAATGGGCTTAGAACTGTGATCTAGGTAGATGGCACATTCATACTTATTAGCAATACTTGTTTAGAACCCTCTTCCTTTTTTTTTTTTTTTTTTTTTTAGAAATGGGAGCCATATTTTGTTAGATGCCTGCTCTTGGTGTGTTCTAGATTTTGGAACATGAGTGAAATCTTGTAACTGTAAGACAAAAAACCCAGAAGAATAGAAATCAGAAACAAATATGGACATTAAAAGGTTGTCACTTCAGAAGTGTTTTGTATATTAAAACAATATTTGTCTGATTTTTATCTATTTTTCCCTCTGGAACAGTACCACTGATCTCCATTGCTACAGGGAATACACAGAATTGGCTTGGAAAGCCATAGTCACAATTTCCAAGGTCTAGAATAGATACAAAGTTGAGTAAAAATTGTGTTCTGCACTCTATAGTTCTGGTCTTTCTGTGAGGGCTGATTCGTGATAAGAGCATAAATTCTGCTCTGATTTATGTTATCAGTAATGTCTCCCATGGTATGTTGACATGGGACAGTGACATGTGAGGCAGAAACGTATGAGGTGGTTCTGAATACTCTACAATGGGCCCAAAATAGTGCATACATGTATTCCTACGTTGCTTTTCGAAACTGATTCTCTCTGTCTGTCAAAAAGCCCTATGTACTAAAGTCCCAGTGTAACAAATCAATGCAGCTTCCAGGATTTGTATTACCTGCTTTGCATGGCACACTACTGTCCCCTGTGGACATTACAAACATTTAGTTCATTTTCAAGGCACAGCAGTCAAGACACCTGGAAAGAGGTGCCATAACACTGTACTCACCTCTGGATGTTGAGATATATTGTATCTGTGACCATGATCTACCAGCGATGTAGCCTGACAGAATCTACCTAAGGAAGCTTCAAATTCCTTGAAGCTTTCCAGTATGGGATTTACCCTCTCCATAGGACTGTGCTTTCTTTCATCTGAAAATCCTTTACACGTTCTATTTGCACAAAACCCAGCAAGGTGATACTAATACAACTTAGTGCCTGGATGCAGTTGGCAATCTGCAGAGAGGCAAGAAGGAATATGGGCACCTCTTATTCCTGTTGCCCTGTTTTGATTGCCTTTTCATACAAGGATTTTTCTGTTATGACCTGTTATGGAAGCTTGTCCTGTTTTAAGTTGAGTTTGTCTATCAAGAATTTAACCTAGCCGGTCACACGGAAATAGCCATGGCAGTATTATAGCTAAGAAAATCTGTGAGAAAAAACAGATTACATAAATACCTTAAGTGAAGAACTGAGTCTGTGAGCAAATTGTAGATAAAAACATAAATAGATAATAAAAATAATTCCAAACCCCAGGAAAAATAACAGTAATACTGTATCATGTGAAGCATTAATATTCAAGAAATATGCATGAATAGAACTGAGATTAGCAAATTTGTTGGAGGACAATTTAAGGTCATTAAATAAAGTAGTAAAATGGTTTTTATTTTTCAGGATTTTCAATAGAAGATGCCGATAAAATTCCTGTTCCTGAATATTAGAAATCAACATGTGCCTGTAATCTCTAAGTTTTGAGGCAATTTGCAAAACTATCGTTCATATCGAACATATCGTTCATATATTACAAAGAGTCAATTGTATCTATGCAAAGATTTTGAAGGATTGGAAGGGTAAAACTGCAGAAATTGCTATGCAGGTAAGCATAGCATCAAAATTCAAGCCATGTCTTGAATGTGTGTGCCCTTCCTTTAGCTGACCTCAGCACTCTGTCAGAGAACACTGCATTCTCAGGACACCACCAAATCAAAGAGCATGTGGAATAGTTTTTTTGTTCCTATCTAATATTATTAAGCATTTCTACTTTCAGCATCGCTGCCTCTGAGCTGTAGTAGATGGCGTATGAAAGAAAGCGAATAAAGCTCTAGTTGTCTAATCACATTTCCTTGGTCAGCGAAGGAAAAAAAAAAGCACCTCATGCAAACTTTTTCACATTCTTTTGCATTTTTTATATGTGATGCCTTAAGAGAAGAAGTTGGAAAAGAAGTAGGCTATGGGTAGGAATGTCCTTTACTGAGAGAGATAAGATTAGGCAATTACTGTTTGTCTTAAAATGAAATTATTTTCATTTAGTATCATCACTAGTCTCTCTTGAACCCATCAGAGTTGCCTAAAGGGAGAAAGCACATAGTTTAGGGTACCAAGGCAATGATATTCATTTCTGTTCTCTGTCAATTGTTTTTGAAGTGCTCAATCAGTTTCATTTTCCAAAGTTTTGGAAGCTGAATGCAGTCTAGCAAGCTGTGTCTCTATGCAGAGGTGATACAGGTAATGCAGAAACTACCTTCATGAGATAGCAAAGGAAACACTATTGTTTTCCCCGTTTTTCCTACTTGGAGCCAGTAGATTTGATGGTTATCTGAAAACCATCCTGTAATGGTTTCATTATCGTTGCCTGTTGAGAAGGTTACGGTGTCATCAAATGTCCAGCCTTTGCCACAGGCACTTTTAATTTCGAAGCAACAGTTGAAGAACAGGACCATGGGAATGTGTTGACATATTTTAATTTGGTTAACCAAAAGGAAACAGCATAGTTGAAATGGTATTATGCATCTTGGAACGGAATGAAGTAAAAATGTAGTGTCCTTGTACTTATTTTTGGGAAAGGCATATTTCTTTAATATAGTATTGAAGTTTTAGAGGAATCATAACAATGGTAGGTTAAACACATCAGGAAATACAAAGGTGATGCACGCTTACAATGGTAAGTCTTTATATATACTGATTGGCTTTCAATTTGAAGGGAATCAAGGTTTCTTTTATCCATGGAACATTGATGTCTCTCCTGGGTGGAAGTGTTCCTTGACTGTACATAGAAAAAGCCTTTCAGAAATAATTTTAATGTGACTATAATTTTGTAGTTTATCCATTGCTATGTAATCAGTTGAAGTAGTTAACCACTAGTCAAAAATAATTCAAAACAAAATGATGGTTATTTTAGAAGAAGTTTGCAGTCAGTGTTGAAACTATGATAGTGTGAAAATTGTAAAAGGGAGATATGGCTGAAAATGGGGAATGAATGTGGCTGGAAAAGACAAAGTAATGATCAGACAGGGAGAGAGAGAGGGGAGAGCACACTGGTACTTTGTATAAATGACATCATAAGCATTGGATAAGTCAAAAATTATGGTTAAAGGAGAAGGCTGGTATAAAATGACCAGCTTGTGATAAGGAGAGGAGTAGAATCGAGTCAGGGATTAGTTTGTGATTGCTGAATAGGAAAAATGACTGGGCAGTAGAACAGTTTTCAAAAGAAATGGATTGGGAAAGGGAATAAGAAGTCGTCCACTGCCCTGATGCAAGTTTCAATTTGCTGTGGTAGGGCTGGGGAAGAAGTTGCAGAAAAGGGTATTATGAAGATGCTATGGGATCTGAAAAGCAGTGAAGTGGGTAACATTTACAAAAAGAGCTACGTGTTGCATCTATGAAGATTATTTAACCTGTGACAAGTGAGAAGTAATGTAGATTGAATACATGGCATGACTGTTTTCTTGAAAAAGATGAGTGTTTGCACACTTCCCAAGGACTCTTCTTGCACGTAATAAATGGTGTATTTAAAGCAGATAGTCCTCTACTGTATTTGCTTCTTTTAAAATTTGCTTTCATCTTTTCCTATACCTTTGAAAGAGAATACGCCTAATCTGTACCAAAGTAACAAAGAATTGGATTCAAAAGAGACGAGGGGACCCTGTGGTTGGGAATTGGAGTGTGATTAGGGCACAGATGTAGTCAAATATTGCACTTCAGTGTCCTAGCTAAATTGCACGGTTAGGGTATAATTGTAATTTACGGTGGATCGCAAGTAGTGAGGTGGCCTAAAGATGTCTAACAAACCACGTGCCTTTTTGTATATAACCTTTTACTGCTTTTTCGTGTTTCGGAAACCATTCCTGTAGTCTTAACTATGTGATCTCCTGGACAATCTGATTCTGTAGGTGGTAAAGCTTCTTGACATCGCTAGGATGAGAATGGATTTAGAATAGGGAAATATCTGATTTAGGATAGCTCATCTATCCTTTATTGACAGCAGAAGTATTTAGATCTATCCTGTCAGGTATCTTTTCTGAAGTAGTATTGATGTTTGGCTAGCTAAATCATCTAATTTATGAGTGAGATTTAGAATCTTTTCCAGATTTAGGATATTTCAAATCCAGTCTTCTTTCATGGAGAATACATAAAAATGAGGCTTTCCAAATCTCGAAGTCACAGAAATTTCTGAGACCACGTAAGCAGTGAAAGATCCTTGTTTTTAAGGAGAAAAGAAAACTGAAATGAAGAATAACCTTGAGGGGAAAAAAAGAAGAATTAACTTAAATCTCTTTGTCCTATGCCGCTTTTAGAATTTCAGATGGGCGTGTTTGCTGTGTAAGGGTTCAAGCATGTTTTTTTGAACACTAAGTTCATAAATACTCCTCTTTAATAAGTTACATTACTTACAATGAAAAGTTCTGTAGTAAGCATGATAAAATAGATGGTGCTTATTTTGTTTTATTCAGACTTGCAGTACAATACCCAGTTTTCGTTTACTTTATAAGTTTATTCATTGAGAATATAATTTGTTTCTAAATCTGTGTATAAACCCCTTATACTACCACTTTTGTGCATCAAGATGAACAACTGATCCAAATAAATGCTAGTTCCAAAACAATAACTATGCAAATGAATACTGCCTATTGACATGATGTAAATTTAATAGAATTTTATTCCATGATTTTGTTCTCAGATTTTAATGTATTTCTATCAACAAAGATCTATTTTAGTAGATTACAAGCTACAGAGCCAGAGAATTTTCAAACTATTGTTTGGAATTTATGGCATGGCTTCTTAATCAGGAGGAGATTGATTCACAGAAGTGCTATTGTGTCTAAATTAATCAATCTATTAGTACTTCCTTCTTATCAGCGTTAATTTAAAGAAGCTGGTGCATTACCATGCCACAATTTCTACTAATTCATTAATATTTGCAACAATTAATACAAAAATATTACAAGCCATTTATCTCAAAAATTGAGATACCAGCTGAACAGATATCCACAGTGAAAAGATACCTATCATCTTTTATTTTCCTCTCCAGCTTCTATTATAGTTATTCTTCCAGTATATTTGATCATTTAAAAATTAAACCTGAAAAATATTTGTAATTTAAAATTATTTCTGCCACTCTGATGTGTAAATATTTTTTTCATAACACATTCTTTGCATGAGGACTTTTAAAAACGCAATTTTAAAAAAAGCATCGGTACATGTGACTGATATACAGCCAAATACTGGTCATTGGTTCTAAAATCTTCAAAGGGAGCTTCCGTGGTATTCAACCGTGTCTGTGCTGAGCCCCACTGATGCTGCTGGAATGCCTTCCATTACCATACCAGGCATATTCCTAATTTGGAAATAATGCGATTCCAAGATCCTTTGAAAATTTCTTAAGAAGGATTATCTTAATGCAGTATATTTCTCAAAGCTATGCATTCTTGTGGATATTAAAAATAATAAGTGTAAGAGGGCCATGATAGAGACTTTATAATGACTGTTTTTGACATGGTAGAAGTGCTCACTTCAGGGCTATAGTTATATAATAGAAAACATTTTCAGAAAAATTTGATTACTTTAGCTGGGGGTTTGATGGTGGTAATAATGATTTATTTATTTAACAGTTATAACATTTATAGCTGCACTATGTTAATCCAAGCTATTATACACCAAGGAGAAGTAGATCTTTGTATTGCTTATTTATATTTCATCTTATGGTCTCATTGTACTTGCTCAGATAAAAAGATATTTATATGCCATTATT
Source organism: Charadrius vociferus (assembly GCF_000708025.1). Taxonomy (NCBI): domain Eukaryota; kingdom Metazoa; phylum Chordata; class Aves; order Charadriiformes; family Charadriidae; genus Charadrius; species Charadrius vociferus. The sequence continues at coordinate 2,366,611 of NW_009650064.1, read as the reverse complement.
TTTTTTTTTATCATGTGAATACATAGCACTTTGTCAAAACTGTCAGCTGTTATGCTTTCATATTACATATCTCATATGCAGAGATGTGTTCATTGACGTGTGTTCATTCTGTAAAGAAACTTAATTGCCTAAAAATGCATTCTAAATATATGTGTTACAAGCTACTTGTGTTTACAACAAAGTTTTGGTACAGTCTTGGCATTTGATCGTAGATGAAAATTATAATGTGCTAGCTATAGAATACAATTGTTTAACTATAGAATAGAGTGGTTATCAGATGAAATTTAGTGTTGTCTTTCATTTTATTGATTTATATTGCTTATTCTAATTTTGCATTTTTCAATGGTAGCTTGATCTTGACTGTAAAATGTGGATAAAATTATAGCATATTTTTGTGGTGTATGAACTTTTCTGGAATTCTTAGTCTAGCATATGCAGTGTTAATGAATTATGAGCAATGTTTTGTGACTCATTAACAAACTGCAAGCTGAAGTTAGATCAGGGCTTATAGTTATATTTTTTATTATTTTTAATGATTTTTTGGGAGAATGCATTTGTTTTGTTAATGATGGTAGCTTCATAGTTCTTTGTAATTATTATTACTTTTCAAGATTAATTCCTCCTATTCTTTTGCTACAAAGAGATTTTCAGTACAGAGAATAACACTGTCCCTCAGATGTTCTCCATGTCTGAAATGTCAGTGTGTTTTTGAATGTGAAGTGATAAAGTAAGTAACGAGATAGTTGCTTTGGCATTTAACTTGCATGCAATTGCAGTAACTTAGACTTCTGTGAGATGAGAGCTGAATTGACCATGAGAGTTAATAGCCATACATTCTCTTTTCTCACATTCTGTATTTTGGTCTTGATAATATTGCCTTTGGCAGAGTGTTACAATAATGCAGTCCTTTCCAGAGTGTGTTATGTGGATTCTGAAATTACTGAGTTTGTATGTCTTTTTGAAAAAAAACCCCACCTGTTTCCTTTTTGTTTTCTGTTTCAGATATGTGAAATTTGATTCAGCATAATTTGCAACAATTTAAGAATCGAATAATCTAATAATACACTTCCCATTGGTGATGTTAAACTAATGTTCGATACTTGAAAGAGAAAAATAATACTTGCATTCAAGTAGATAACATTCCAAAAATTTGAACAGTCGTGAACAAAAGTGTTTATGCTAGTTAACATACCTTTTACTGTCCAGCTTTTTCTTCAGCTTCATTGCAAGGATTGACTTTGCTGTCAATTATAACTTCTGTTATTTCCTCAGAACCTATACTAACCCTGTCTTTACTGTTCTTTTTCAACAACAGTAGTTTAACCACTTCTTCCTCAGCTTTCTTTTTCCTTCTGGTGTCTGTGTTATTTTTTTCCCCATTTACTAACTCTGCTCTGCAGACTTCTCTCTAAAACAATTTTTGGCCCTTTCCTTCAGTGTCAGTTTTAACCTTCTGAATACATCCTCTCACGCCCATCTCCTTTGTCTATGTCTGTCCATTACACGATGTGATCACAGAAGAAGCGGAATCATCAAGGAGAAGAAACTCAGGTCTGTCTCTTCTACTGCTTTTCTCTGTGTTATTTTTTTTCATTTTACCTTTCCTATAGATCTTATCACAGCTCACCTCATATACTTTTCACTCTCTTCCCCCTCAATATATTTAAATAGTGGCAAACTGTAAGGATTTAAGTTTAAGATGGTTATGCAATTTTTATTACCTATAAGCTATGTACTCTACAAAAAGCAAGTGTAAAAAGGTAACTGGTGACATGTGTGATATACCTGAAGACTTTAAACCGATTCGATTTCTATCATATCAGCATTTCCCATCTCCATTATCTGTAAATTAGTCTTTAAGCTTCCAACTAGCACGTGAAAACAATCTATAATTTGTTTTATCTTTGCATTTGAAAACTGCTACAAAATTATGGAAACTCTGTTATAACTAGTTATTTTTCACCCTGAGGAGGATAGAATTTGAGAACTGAATAGTTTTAGTAAGTTAAATTTCATGCGCTGGAATGTCAAACTTAGCTTCATTGAAAAAACCCTATTTTGATCAGAAGCAGAGTTGTTAGTGATCAAAAGCTATTCTGTCATGCTAAAAAGTGTAAAACATAAGGTTATGACAACAAGAGAGAGCGAGAAGTCAAAACATTGAAGGAGCTCTAATTTAGCTGTATAGTTCATGGCTTTTCTTTCATATTGTGCATTACTTGTGGTTTCACCTTTCATATCAAATTTTAATCTGCTGTTTTACTGAATTTTCCATGTACTTTATATTACTGGCAGGGAGCTAATGTCTAGCAAGACATCCTAGCTCTGAAAATGCAGTAGTTGTTCCCCCTTACCTGCTTGTTCAGTTCTGGTATGTCAGAACAACAATGGAATTCCACATATATACGTTAACTAAATTCACCTATAAAATTTAAATTTGACAATTATTGTGTCAAAGGGCTAATTAATTCCTATGCCTCTGCCATTATCCCAACAAATTAGAGAACCAGCTTGGATGCCATTCAGCTTCTAAAACCTGACTGGTCCATCAAACTTAGGTGGTATTTTGTCAAATGTTTTTGTCTTTTCTCTGCTATGGTTGGCTCCTTCAGAACTCTGTTTTACCTTTGGTACTACTTTTGCCATAATCCCCTAGAGTCAGAGATTATCTTTATGGAATCTTGCAGATATTACTTGCTGTGGTTTTCATATTAAACAAATCTCAAGATAGAAATCACTTAAATTACAGGGGAAAAAAGGTTGAGCATGGATAGAGAAGACAACTGGTAGTGTGATCTCAATTCCATCTTCTGTAAATCACCACTTTTAGAAATTAATAAATTATGCTGTAGAAAGATTGAGTTTACGTACTTTGTGCTTAAGATCTGTTCCCAGTTCTTGTGCAGTGATTCTGAATCTTTCATTACTAAAATGAAATTAGGAGATTGGGTGACCCATTTCCTATTTGTTCATAATAAAAGAAAAGGAAACTTGTGGACCCTTTTATTCAAGAACCTTCCTCTGAGTTATTGATTGAATCAGTACATTGAATCAGCCCATTTGGTTCCTGGGATTGGAAGAAATGAAACCTTAAAATGATATCTAGTGTCTCAGAAAAACGCATATTTTCATGACCTATATTTCTTGAACATATGTGAGATGACAGTACCTGTGTATTATTAACTTTTTTAGACTTTCTAACTTAGGTGCACCTTTGCAAAACAGTGTTTAGCTCACCAACACTGTTAAGTAAATGTATTAGGCACTGATAAATTTAACTGTCTAGCACAGAAATGCAAAAGCATGATCAGCAGTGCAGTTGCAAAAGTTACTATTACTGCCCTTACCTCCGGAGCAATTAGTTTGTGTTGTACATAGTAACATATTTTCACATGTACCGATGAAAAGAGTACTCTTCCATGTTTTACCTCAATGACAAAACAGCTTACACATTTCAGTACTAGGCACTTCGAGCAGCTGTGTGCCCAGCTAAAAGCAAGGGTGACATTTCAAAGGTATACCTTTAGAAGGGGAGGTTTTCCCATTGTTTTAGAAATTGCTTTAAAAAGTGTGGAACTAGGATTATCCATTTACAGGTTTCATCAGGAAAAGCTTTTCACAGTATTTACCATGCTACCAAACATTCATGTGAATTAAAGGATTAGCTATTGATTTTAGGTGTTTTTAGACCAGAAGGTGTTGTGGAAGCTAAATATCTGAATATGTGAATATTGTATTGAAAGAATAATATTGCCATTTCCTCTCTCTGGACATTATAATCTTTAATTGCAAAAAAATGAGAAAATTTTATTCCCTGAAAAATATCTAGTTTTTTTAATTGAAAAGTCCTATGAGACTGCATGCAAAACTTCAAGCACAAAAGCAAGTTCAGAAAGGTAACAAGCAGTAATATTTTCATATAGACTTTGTTATCTGACAGCAGCACGGTTTGATAGCGTCCTTAATGGCTAAACCTTATTTTCTTTGGGTGAAGGAGGAGCTTTGTGATGCAGTTTTCACACTATGTTTCTAAAATCATATTTTGGAAATAATTTGATATGTTTCATAGGATTTAAGTATTGTGAAAGCTGTTAGGGAGACATATGCCTGTTGACCTCCGTGTGTATTCAGTATGAGCAATGGAAGTAAGCCCCTGCCTGCCAAAGAACCTCAGTGATGTAGCAGACATCTTTCTTCTCATCAGTAAGATGGTTCAGACCAACCAGTTACCATTATGCCAACAATTACTTGCAATTGCAAGTACTACTTACTCTGGTCTTCAAACATATGAGATACAGAAAACATTCTTCAGCCTTCAGTAAGGTTAATCTAGGCCTAGATGTGAGCTGAGTTGAGTCACTGTACCCCAAAATTGATCACCAAAACTATGGAAAGGCTGATTCATGACAGTTTAAGGCAGGCAGCGTACATGTAGCAGAAATAGTGCTGGGTAATTAATTCTAGGTTTATTCCAAGATAAGAAGGGATGGAATAGTGATGCCCAGTCATTGCTGCTTTCTGAGGAGGTGAATGGAATTTAGAAGACAGAGCAGTGGGGAGAACTCCATTTCTAAAGGGCCATGAAAGGCAGGGAAATAGAGATTCCGGCTCTTTTCTGCAACATCTGGAGCAAAACTCTCATGTTAAGACCACATGAAGGACTGATTAGAGATTTTGCTAACTTTCGGAATGAAATTCAAATAGACAAGGACTTTTAAATATGTTGTTTCTGTGTTTTATCATTTTTATGGAAAGTGATGTTTCTTCGTAATAACACAATTGCTGGGAGTGAAGCATACCAAAACTGAAAAGCCCTATTAAAAATGGGTGACCAAATTGGAATAGCTCATAGCCCTGGACAGTGGAGGGCCAAACAGTAGAAGGGTCTGGCAAATAAACTGTTGAGGAAAGCAAGGACAAAATATTTGTATGACTGAGAGAGTTTAAGAGATCAAGTGCAGTAGAAGACAAGGATCACAGTTACTTGGATTTGTTCTTAACTCACAGTATCATGAGAGGTTTTTCAAGCCTTCCAAGAGTGAATCTATTGTGATATACTTACCCTTTATAAACAGAACATGACACCACACTATTTTTGAGCTATTGTTATAGTCAGTGTTCAGTGACACTTTCCTTTAAACACCAGGATGGTGCTTTGTTTTGTTTCCATCCTTCTCATGTTGAAAAGAAATATCTGGATGGAATTTGTAACATTTTAGCACAAATATGATTAACTGACTTGTGCATGTCTGAAGGTTTATATGATATTTAGTGTGAGAGGTGTGTTTAAAATCTGATGCCTTAGATTACGACTGAGACATTTAAAGACTCAAACTCTGTATTTGGTCAACAAAAAACAGAGAGATATGTAAACTCTAGATTCAGTTTAAGGGTACTTAGCATGCTAATAGATGCATCATATCGGATGTCTGGGAGGCTCTTTGTCCTTATTTTTAATTTTGATTAAAATTGAAACCAGAAAGCAAAGGCCTCAAAATCCAACCCCCCAAATAGCCCAATGTACTGAACCACATAAATAAAGTCTGATCTTCTGTCTGCTGAAGGAAAAATAGTAAAAATATCTGATTATATAATTAAAAATGAGAGCATAATTGTGCAAAAGACAGAATAGCATTACAAATATATGTTTTAGCAGTAAAGGTTTGCTAGTTTAATTCGTAATTCTCCTGAATCTTACGGGCAGCTGCGTACATCACTGTTAGTTTTGTGTTCTTTGGTTAATTCTTTGACCATATTTCTGGCTATTGAGATGCAAATGAAGATGTCTTGCGTTCTTAGGATGGCTGAAGAATCTCTATTAATAGCTGTTTGCTTTTCTGGAAGCAGAGACATAGTTATCATCAAGTGTTTATGCCTGTGTTTTGAAGTGGCTATATCAGAATGTGAAATATTCCGTGGTTATACCATGGAGTATATCAGTGGTGGGAACTCTGAGGAGCTTGCATGCTTGGCAAACAGGACTTGGAGAGCTTAACAATAAGACTGTGCTCAGGCTTTCATGAAGACAATGCAGTTTCTAGCATGGTTGATCTGAATGAATTTTTATGAGTACAGAATGTAAGGGCCCACTGACTTCCCAGATACTTTTCTTTTACATTTTCAAAATCCTATAGCATATCATTTGCATTGGAAGGATGTTCCAGAATTCTTTGGAGAAGCGAAATGGGGTGTTGTAGCTAATATTCACCTTACTGCTTCTTTCTTACTTCCTTTTTCCATGTGGGCACTCAGTATTTTTCAAAGGCCACCAAAATGTACGTACACCTTTGTATGAGGCAGTGAGGACAAAGATCACAGAGTACCCTGCAAAAATCACTTTGGAAAAGGATCCACACACCATAAAATAAAGCTGGTCATAACCTGAACCATTACTTTAATAAACATGCAAAATAGAACTTCTCAGCTTGCTTCAAAAGACCTTTGTCTTTTACCAGCCGCACTGATCTGTCCCTAGTGATGAAGACCTGAGCTGACCCTGTCAATTTATGAACCTGTGATTCTAGAGATTCTTTAACTTTCTAGCTTAGATCACCACACCATCTTATTCAATTCTTTTACCAAGCAGTGCCATGCGTTCTGCAAATAATCCGAAGTAACATTGTTAACATGGTTTAAGCATTGTGATCAAAATTTGTTTAATTGGTGAGAAATGTCCCCCGGGTTTCAGTCTTTGTTTAGTGTGTCAAATTTGAAGCCAACAAGAACAAAAGCCCAACAAAACCATCAAGCAATTCTCAAATAGAAAACAGGAATGCAGAGGCATTCTCCCCCACTGGGAAGCTGGCTAACTGAAATTGTCTTCATTCTAGCATTCCCTTTTAAGGACAGTAATTGACACTTCAGTCTCATTTAAACAGTAATATAAAAACTCTTCACAACCTTCTTTTTTTTTTTTTTTTTTTGTTCCACATTTCTGTAGGTGTCAGCCATATTCTTTTCATTCAGACTGTGATGTGAATCACAGCATTCTTGGAAAGGCCTTGCTTGCTGCAACAATAACTTTTCTTATATTTGCCTCACATTAAGCTCTGGCATGAAGATCAGCAGCTATTTATATCACAAGTCACGTGATACTTCGCTAGACCTATAGCAGTTAGGCAGTTATATTTTTCACACTGTAGACAGCCCGAATTACAAAATTTAGAGCTAATTTCTTAGAGGTAGAATTGGAATTGAATGGCTCTGGAAATGAGAGGAAATGTAATTCTCTAAGTGTAAGACCTTTAACTGACAAGTTTTAATGTTCAAAGCAAATAACTTTTAGATTTTGCTTTTAGGAGACGATCTTGTTTCCTTTGCCTTTTTTGATAAGAACAATGTTTCAGAGATTTTTTTTCAGTATAAAATTATTTTCCTGTATTCTCATGCATTTTAAGAGAAATGTTTAGTAAGAAATTTGGCTAGCATTTTTAAAAGTACTTATCAGAAGTTAGGGTCCCCTGTATACATTTGATTTTTAAAATAAAATGTTACTTGATAATTTGCACTAATTTGAAAAATCAGACTCAATTTTCAATAAAGCACTAAGAAGCTATTTTTTCGATTCTGTAAATAAAATCGCTAGTCATAGTGCTGATATTAAATGCCTGCAAATATAAAAAATAGAAGTATAAAACATTGTCATTGTCGTATCTTATAACTAAACTCAGAGACAAATAAGGAGTTCAATGTCTGTTGTAATAAGGTGCACATCCTCCAATGCTGGTGGCTGCAATTTCTTTCATTGAAAGCAAGGATGTCTAGGTTTGTTTTAGGCCCCAGCCTGAGCTGATGCAAATCTCTTTCTTCTGGATCCCAGGTAAAAGTACTGCCGTGAACCAACCTGTTGAGCTGATGCCTGCACAGCTAAAAGTCATTGCAGGAGACACAGTTCAAGAGAGAATCAGGCTCTCACCTCAAATTTAGGGCAGGCAGCTGTGAGAAAAGGAAGAAACCCTGGGAGGAAGACTATTAAGCCCAGCACCTCCCAGTTGTAACCTTAAGGCTGCAAAGTCAAGCTCCCCTTTATCCTCCTAAGGAAGCCAGCAATTGTTGAGCAACTGTTCAATGCTGCCATCAGTATGCATGGCTAGGGAGAAGTCTGCTATCCTGCTCCTTCTGTGGAACTTACTCTATTCAGACATGTACAGAGATGGTCATGTTCTGCTCTAAGGGACTTGGAGTCCCTTCTCTATGGGACTTCTTGGTGAGCGAAGGTGCGAAGGCGAGGTGGGCGAAGCCTGCTGGGGCACTTCAGCCGTGGCACCTCCAGGTTCCCATCAGAACAGCAGAGCTCATCAAGTTAAGTCATTTCCAAGAAAATATAGTTGATCGAGGACATTTTAAATCACTTTTAGTTCTCATTAAGTCTGGTCCTGTATAAGTCTATTGATTAGAATTCTTTTCTGTTCATTCTGTTCTTCCAGATAGGTGTTAGATTGTTAGATACCTATTAGATATATTAGTACCTGTTAGAAAGAATAGACCCTTACAGGACCAGGAGAACATGGCTGTGTCTACTCTTTTCATGAAATGTCAGTGGTCATTATAATAGCAATGTCAACTGTGATGGTGGAAGAACGTTCTGAGAGAGGTTCTTTCAACATTTCTCTCTCTGTATCCGTATATTTCATCTCTATATTTTATCAATATACTTCAGTATATCTATATTCTGTTTAAGTAGAAAATATATAGCTGTTTTCTGTAATGTATAGAAATGCCTTCATGAAAGCACTGATTTTTTTTTCTCCAAATTGTTTAATTCTGAAAAACTTTATTTCTTAAATTGAGGTAATTACACCACAGGATACAGTGTATGCTTTTCACTTTGTAAACTAAGGTTAATTCAAATGATGTAGGAGAACATTTACTAATGGGATGATATTGAAGAAATCATGTAAATAGAAATACACAATTTTTTTTAGGAGTGACTGGTGACTTTGTCATTTTATATTATTCAGCTTGAAACATTTTAAAATCATCTTATAGTGATTTAATGGTTTTCAGCATTTTCAAGGCATTAAGGCTCTTTATAGCTATTTCGATTTGAGCACCTAATAACTGAGGGAACCAAAAGCAACATTCTGAACCTTCTCTGAATTCTATTAAGAGGCGATGACCAGGCCCATAGCTGCTGTGAAGATCTTTGCTGTTGAGAAGTTAGCATTGTTTTATTTGGTCAATGAACAATACTGATATTGTTCAGTTCTGCTGTTTCCCACCCGAATGAGATCTTTCTCAATTCAGTCTTCTGCTCCTTCTAGTGCTTCTTCAGACAGTGCTTCACAATACAACTGAAACCTCAGTTTGGAGAGTAGGTTCCACTCTGCTGACCTTCCTTGCAAAAATCTGAAGGACTTACTTGTTGTAGAGATTTGTGCTAAATGTCACAGCACTTCAATTACACTTTTAAATTCAAGAATCTAATAGAATTTTATGCTTGCTAATACTATGATATTCTTTTCTATAAGTCAATTTGGAAATATATTTCTATATACTTTTTTAACATGGAGCAAGAACAAGCGAAAGTCGGGTATGTTTCAAGTTTCTATTATTTTGACAATGTCTTTATTTAAAACTCATGGATGAAAAGCCCTATGTCCCAGACATGTGAATGAATGGACTTCTAGACATCTTTAAAAAGGAATTATCCTATATAGTATTAGATTTCTGTATTAAGATGATATTTCAGGCAAAGTAAAGATTTTCTTTCACCATGCATATGAAATAACTTAGAAATGTCATCATTCTGTCTGTGCTCAAAACTCAAGGGTGTTTTAATGACTCTTACTTCACTTTCATCTGTTTTGCATTATGTTGAATCAGTGCCATTGCTATCAAATTGCTTTCTACTATAGAAAGTAACGAGAAAGTAGAAAATGGTGTTGTATTTGTAGCTTTTATATTGGTGACAGCAATTTAAAAACAATTAAAAAAATGAAAGCTTGAAAAGCAAACACAACTATCTATCTCTTTCTGCTATTTTCCTAGCAATATCTACAACCCATATAGGTGAGGCTACCCAAAGGCCAAAGCAGAAGAATGCAAAAGACCTTATTTATAAACTGTGTACGATACGGGACAGGAAAGGTTGGGGAATGGGAGAAGTGTCGAGAACCCATTTGATATCTGCTGATTTTCCAAAGTGTGAACTTATGACTTGCCATATCTGTTCCCCATTAATTTGCCTAACAGTTCCACTAGGAGTTGCCAGCAGAAGAACAAGCTTGATCCCACACAGGATGGGACGCCAGATCCTATCAAAGTGTGGCACATTATTTATGGTCTCTGCAGGAGCATATTTTTCTTTCCTACACTTCTACCTTGCCCCGGTACACTTTCTCTTTAAGTATGACTTCATCTTCTGCTTTGATATCTATCCACAAAATGGTATTTCCTTAAAATTTAACAGCTCTGTTTCCCTCTTCAGTCTGTGTACTATAAAGTAGATCATCATTTTCTGAGCAACCCTCAATAACCAATAATTCTGGAAAAATATTTCATTTTATTAATACATGCTATTTTTGGTTTGTGGCTTGGGGGTTATCGCTCCATATTCATGGGATTGTTTTAATTGAATTTAATATAATTTCCGCTTACAGTAAGAAAAAGAAACAGAGTCTGTGTAAAAGTTAATCTATTTCTAATTAAAGTAAATTTCATTTGACTTAAAATTCTTTCACATTAATTACCAAACTTGGATTTCAGAGTGCAGTATTTATGGGCTGCCAAACTATTTGATAGAGATCCAATGTATTTTCATTTCTTTGTGACAGAGGAATGCCCCGAGCCATTTACAACCTTTGATATGCTTTCAGAATATTTGTTGGCATCAGTTAGCTGGATTTACGTGCATGAACTGGGTTCTGAGTATTGTTGTTATTGTCTTTTGTTCATCATTTTTTAACTCTAAGACAAGCTACAGTAATATCATTATTAAACCTTTTAAGCTGTGGAAGCTATGAGAATTGATTAAACCAATGAAGATTTATAGTAATTACTGAAAACCATTTTGACACATTCAATTTTTATGCTTGAACCATTTGACTGCATATTATGTGTGCGCTGCATAAAACTTACAGCACAAGCAAATTTTTTACTTTTATTTCTGTGTCATCCTATTGAAAGGAACTGTAAAGTAACTATGTCTGACACCTGCCTTGCTCTCTTTTGTGTTGAGTGTGTTAATAATTCTGGAAGTGCACAAAGTACCCATGGGTTGCCTCCAGTAAGTCTTCAATAAGAGTGCACAAATGTATACGCTAGCATGCAGTGAATAAGCCTCTGGATGTACAGCACCATACTTGGTTGGTTGACTAAACTCATCAATTTAAATTAATTTGTTGGGTTTTATTCATTTTTCCCTTATAATGCATGATTTATATTACTTTTATTATTATTTCTGCATTTTCTCTCTCCCCCTCTTTTTGTTTTACATATTGCTTTCATTTGTTTATAGAAGAAAAGAAAGCAGATCCAGAAAATGGGGATACAGGTAGGGTAACATATTCAAAATATTTTCATGTTTTTGCCCTTAAGTTCTTTGATCTATTATGTTTAAACAAATGTGTATCGTAGAGTTGGATCACAATTTTGATGTATTTAGGGGATTTCAAATTAGACACCAGGAAATGGAAACTAAGAAAGGGCTTTCCCAAATGTATGTCCTCTGCTTTTTTAAGGGAGTCAAATTAGGGTGAGAATTGGGAAGAAAGCTAAAGAAGGGTGGCTCTTTATCAGCCAGGAATTTCCCCGTGCTCATGAAAACCCCACTGAGCTAACCTTCAGGCCATGAGTTTTTTAATGTTAGACAGTTGTTCAAAATAACAAAACTCTGAGATGTTGCCTACAGTGTAATGAACCCAGTTGTGTTTGGTGAGCAACGCCAGGCTTTGTTCCTCCATCAGTGTTTTTTAATTTTTTGTGTTCCAGTGGCTGAAGTTTGAGTGTCTCATTGGCTGTTTCTGTTGGAGGCACAACTACTGTCTAGAAACAAAATTCTGGAAGGAAGTTAAGGCAGAAGTGTACAAATGTACTGATTTTGCCTGGCCAAAATTTGGTTGCAGACACTTTGGTACCTCATGGCAGTACATGAGAGTATATCAGAAGTAGCTTTAATTGTTCTAGTGTCAGTCTCTATAGTCCTGAAAATGTGTAGGGCTGTGTTCTAGCTAACGACTTGAATAACACAAGGGTTCAGTCAGCCTTGTGCTACCGGTGTGAAAGCTCATGCTTCTGCATTGTCACCACTATTGATAACTAGTAGTTAGATTCAGGTTAGTTCTGATTTGTCTACACACACTCCATAAACACCTCCAGATTACGGTGGAGTCCTAACTATAGGACTGATGTTCGGCCTTGGTTAGCAAAATCATGTTAGGAGCTGAAGCTTCCTAATGCACCCGGATAGTTACTGAACTCTCTGGAAGTACTTTCTGCTCCATTTGAACTCTCACGCATAGGTTTCAGCTAAGTACAGATTTGCCAGCAGAAGTGGAGATGATGATAGCCCCAAATTTTCACCACTTAGTGCGACACGCGTGCGTGCTGGACCGTGTGAACAGGAAGTGCTGTGACACTCTGTCAACCTTTCCTACTCCCATCCAGATCACGGCTACATCTGGCTTTAGCTACACTGAGAGAGTAGCCTGCGGCAGCCGGTAGCCCTGCGCACTCTTTCTGCGTGTCAGCTCCATGCATAGTACAACCAAAACTGATCTTCTGCAGTATGAACTTTCTATTGCCCTCAGGATTCCCTTCTTTTGCGCATAACTGAATTCACTTACTTGATAAAGGCAGTTTCAAAAATACATAGCAAATTAGATTTTTTTTTAAATAAGCTTTTATGGGTACCGAATTTTTTTTTTTTCTAAATTTTGCTGTCTTGTTTTTCTCTAGAGACTAAAATGTGCCGCCGATTTTGCACATTTTGCTACAGAGGACTCACACAGAGGGCTTATGTGTTATACTTCCCTCTCAACCACATGTGCCAGAGTGCGTGGTTTTACAGACCATGAGCAATTGGAAACCTAATTTTCGCTTTGCCAAATGATCATAGATAACAATATTTTCACAAGTGATTGTGAAATTTCTAATTTATGCTCAAGAGCTGTTATTTCATCATTTCCTGTAATTTCCTGAAATTTGGCAGAATATCTGGGGAAAAAGAACATATGTGATGATTTCATAAGAAAAATTGACAAAATTTACCTTTTGGTGAAAAACACCTTCTTTGTTATGTTATTGAAGAATGACAAGTGGATTTGCAGAATGTTACAATTTCAGCAAAAGATGATATCTTTCTTTAAGCGAAAGTTAGAATGTTTTACTTCAAAACCACTTACGTATTACTTCTGTCACTGAAAAAAGAAAAATATCATCTTCAAGTTTGCAGTTTTTGTTTTCAAGAGAGAAAATGTATCTTAAGAGCTTTTAAAACTAGGTCCTTAAAAAATCACTGCATCTTAATGATAAATTGGCAGGTATTGCTTTGGGGCTTATAATGGTTGAGGAAAAGCGTGACAGGAAAAAACTAGCTATATTTTATTTTAGGAATTTTGATCTTTGCTGTCTTTTTCATTTTGTTTCTCCCTATAAAACACCTTTTTTTTTTTTTAATTCATTTTTGTTGATTTTAATTTCTCTTAAAAGTTTTGATAAATGGTTTCCATTCACATTGTTTGCAGGGAATAAAGATGAGTTTGAATAAAAAAATCAGAAGCCAGAGGATTTATAGATTACAGTACAGTTTAGCCTTATTCCCTTCCTTTTTCCTCTAACCTTCTTCCTTCCATATTTCCCACAAAGTGCGGCAAGATTTAGCTGGCAGGTCTCTCTCTTCGTACGTGCTACTGCCATTACTGCTGTCAAGAAAGAAAATACAAGGCTCAGAGGGCCTCCAGAGGCCCTGTGCAAAGCCCGACTTTACTATTAGATTATGACTTAGAACTGAGGTTGAGAGTTTAAATCAGATTTATATAGTACACTGGAATCTAATTTTCCCATCTCAGTTCCATAAATAAAATTCCAGATTGTTTAATATATATAATTTATAGAAACTTCCATTTATGACTAGAGGGATTCTGAAATTTTAATCCCAGACAACATTTGTGTTAAAATTATAGAAAGTTTAAGACAAATGTCAGTCAAAATGAATGGTTTTTAGCATTCAGTGGGTAATGATTACTCTTGATTTATACCATGTTAATATGGAAGAGAATCAAGCCTGTGTGTGTATAATAGATAACTATATTTTGTTTGATTTTTTTTTTTTTTTTTAATTCTGGGCTGTTGTCTTCCTCTCATCTTTCTTTCTTACTCTTCTACCTCAGCGTTGGCACTTACTTCCTTATTATTTTACATAGTAAATTATGGTGTTACAGTACCAGTTGGCTGAAACCAGCTGCTGCCCAAGTCATATATTAAGAACCCATCCCTAATTGAGACTGATCACATATTTGGTCCAAAAAGAATGAATCCTGAAATCATTCTTGAAGTTGTGTGTCGTTAGACTGCAATACAGTGATGCCACTGGGTGGCTCTTTAACATTCCTTTATACATCTTTAAATTGTTTTGAGCATACTAAGAATATGCTCAAATGGTAAACAGAAGCTCTGCCAGCCTGTTGTTGTTACTTGATTAGTAACTTGGTATAAAAATGCTGGTATCACACTATAACCAACGAAGAACCAGGATCTCCACTCAAAATATGCAGTTTGTCTTTGCATTCCTTTTTTTTTAAACAAAAGGCTCAGTTTCTCTTGAATATTTTTGAAATAGTAAAATTCTATTCTGTGAAAACATTCTGTTCCATTTACATTTGTTTCTTCCACAAAGTTGGTTTCATTTAAATTGTGTAGATGATGCAATGCTTACTAAGACTCTGCTGAAATATTTATCTACTATTTGCCTCCTCTTGCAATTTTTTTGTTTTTCTGTAAAGTCGTAATTCAGAATCTAAAATTATACACACTGTAATTTAAGTAAATAAGATTTCACCTCTTTCTGTTAAAACTTCCATGAGCATAACTTTAAACTTGGAATTGAAGACTGCTTGTGTATTCTTGTGTATTTATTTTCTTTCTTTTTTTTTTTTAAACTTAATAGGTGCAATGGATGTAGAAGAGAGGAATCGCCAAATGAAAATGAGCAAGTACAAACAGGTAGCAGGATCAGATTCCAGGCTGGAACAAGATTATCATTCTAAGGCAAGGGAGTTTTGTTTTGAAAAGCAACAAAATATGCTAAACTAAAATATCCAATATCCTTTTAGAAAGTAATAGATGATTGGGAGGTTATTTCTTTAGTAAAAGTTTCTTGTGTGTCTGTAATAAAATTATTGGAAACATGCAGCAAAACCCTTAACACAGAGTGTTCTTCATTATTAGAATTTAAGAAGGATATGTTAAATCAAATAAAAGTGGCAGTGTAATTATCCATTGGAATGAACAATGAAAAGCTCAAAGAGAAGGAAGAAAAGGGGTTTCTTGAGTGACAGATGTTGTGAGAGCTATTGAAACCTGTTCATGGCTTTCATGTAGTTGAACACAGGGTTATCTTGAACTATGGAAAACTGGAAGGTGTTGTGTCACTTAGTTTAATAGTGACAGTTTAGCTTTTGGAAAAGTATTTTATACATCAAGAGAAGCTTTCACCTCAGCTGTGGCAATTTGCCAAAGATCTGAATTGTTTCATAGTAGTATAGCCCCAAATATACTATCCGAAATTCCCTGCTATCTGGAACAGGGTCATGTCATATACAGTGTGTTAATTAAAATAATCAAGATATTTTCAATTTAAACTTCCATTATACAAAAATAATTTAGTGTCCTCTAAAAAACTTCATTAATTGAGGTCAGATTGTACGTGGGAAACACGAGACTTCTGACCTATAAAAGCTCAGTGAGGAAGAGAAGTCTGGTTTAGACTTTTATTTCCAGGATACAGTTCCTTGCTCCAAAGATTGGCAAAGATACTGTAAACTGAGCCATTTGCTATTTGAAGACAGAGAAATCATCAAATTTATTAAGAATTGTTAGTTCTGCAGATAATGTAGACTAATATACTTGATATAATTACTTTCTAGAATGTACATTTCAGTGTGAGGAAATAGAGGAAGAGCTGTAGTGAAGCCCATGACAAAATGGAGAATACTATTAGTGAAAATAGTTAGAATTGATGAAACAAAAAGAAAACTGTTAAAATGGCTTAAAATACTTTCAAACTCTATAGATGTGCTGCATGATTATATGGGTATTTTGCAACTGTAGTTTTTACTACGGAAGGCATAGGAATTTTTATTAACATGTAGGAGGGACTTGATATACTGTCATGTTTAGATGCTTGTCTTCTGTTGATATTTATGGCAATTATTATTTTCACGTGTGTCTATATTGTCGGCTTTGAAAGGTGTTAACTTTTAGATATGAACATAATACTGTGAGCAGACCTTCTCGCAAGAGTTATGATTGTATGTACCACAGAAATATGGCTTCATGTATTCTATGTATAAACAGACTTACTCTGCTAATTTTCTTGCTCCCTCAATGCTTAACTGAAATTTGAGTCAGAAGTAGGATTAGTATGGAGTAAAGAGAATAAATGGTCTCTCATGTGAAGAGCTGGATAGAATATAACTACCTGGGGAAACATTTCCTACCCTTGTTTTTCCATTTCACCCACACCATATTATTGGGCCCCACTACACATCTTTTATTTTTTTTATTAAAATTTTACCTTCAGTATTATTGGAATGTATTAAAGAGGAAAATTATAAATGGAATTATTTTATGAAAATGGTGGTTTATTTATTGCACACATCAAACAAATTGTCTGCAGAAATAAACAGTTAATTTACTCTTCTGCCAAAGTGTAGTTTCAGTATTTGAAAATGAGTTATTTATTCTATCAATTAACTTGTGGAACTAGACATTGAGTATTCACATACATGTATTAATTTGAAATGCATTCTTAAAATTGCGTAGTTTTAAAGCCATACGAGAACAGTAACTTTCATAAGCCATATGAGAGTTTGGTCTTCACTTTTTTACTACCACTGCTTCAATTCCTCTTAATTAAGTGCTTATATTATCTAGAGACAGAAAGTGAGTAAATACAATTTAACTACCTGGTTTCTACAAAAATTATTCTGGAATTATGAACTGAAACACATATGTCAGATGCTGAATGAAATCTCATGTTCTGTATATTTTGATTTTTTAAATCTGTCAACTGACACAAGGAGGCAGTCAAGTGTGCCATGGCTGAGAAAAATGTCATTAAGTAGGGACTAAGCAACATTCAGGAAAGCTAGCACATGGAATTTTCTTTTACATTTCTGTTCTATTTCTTTCTTTAAATGGAAGTCAACATCAACTGTATGTCCCTCACGATAACTTTGAGTTATGAAAAAAAAATCCTTCCTTGCTAAGAAAGCAAAAGGTTTAACAGTAGAAATAACATTAAATATTAAAATAGGCATCCTGTATTGTACCTCTCTAATTTTGTTCTAGCTCTGGAAGTCAGTACTAAATGCTTTAGAGGAAGGTACATACACTTCTGTGGTGCATAGTCACACATCAAGAAGCTTGTGGGAAAAGTTCGCTTCCAGACATCTGTATTCTTAGAAACTGCTGAAATATGAAATTGATTTTCCAATATATTTTTTTCCTCATGATTGATAAAATTGCAGATTGTATTTTTATTAGTCATATATATGCCTCATTATTTTTGGAAAGCTAAGTATTCTGCTTCAATAATATTTGTTACACATGAGTTTGAGTAATATATCTTGTAAAAGAGTTTCCTTAAATGCAGAAGTTGCTTAAGTATGGTTTCAGCACAGACATATGGAAAGCAAGCAATATATTTGATTTTCATTTAAACATATTTGCAACTAAAGAGACATGAGGAAGAACGTTTTGGGCATTAAGGATGAGGTAAAAGTATTTCTGGTATTGGAACAACTATTTATTTCTTAATATTGAGTATTAGTAGACTTGTAGTAGACTAGTAGATTAAAGCCAGAATTTCAGTGCTTTAGAAGCTGACGTGCAGGAAAACCTGAGTTCTGGTAATACAGAAAAGAAGTGCAGTAGCAGAATTGTGTTCCACCAGAGGAAAAAAAAGTCCCTTACCATAGTGTGGCTCTGCAACACTGACCTGATTGATGTAATTTTCCTCAATAATCTTTCTAGGAATCATTTCTTGCTTTGCATAAAAATTAAGCATCTCAGTTCTTAAGAGTTTAATCACACTGCACTGTGGAGAGGGAAGGGCCAAGATGGGAGCCCAGAGAAGCTGAGTGAGCAGCATCCAAGATTCACTTTGGACAAATTTGGTTGATCTGGCTTTTGAAGTCAATTCCCAAACTACCTCTTAAAACCTCTCTACAACTCTCTGCCTTGCATCCTGCCTGGTGCTGCTGCCATTAGCTTTTCTCACAAACAAATCGATAGTGCTATGCTCGGTGAGAAACTCCTTCCCCTGGCCATTCCCACCACTGCTCAGATTCAAGAATCCCTGCTGACAAACGAAGGATAAAGGGTGGGAGGAATCGTGCAATTCCTCTCGCCTTGCCCCCGTGACTCCAGTGTACCCGGTGGATCGACTAGGGAGAGTTGAAAAGCTTTGTTGCTACTAAGAAAAAAGAAAGGAGATACTTCTTGTATGTGGAGCCCTAGAAATGTTTGCAATCGGTGTGAAATCAATGTAGAATCAAGAGAGAATTCCATCAACTCAGGCCACGTTACCCACTACAAAAGGGTCTGCGTAACTAAAAGTGTTGAATGTCAAACTAACGGGGGCTGGATTCATACAGGAGTTAGAATAGTGAAAAAAAGATTGTTTTCTTTAGGAACAAAGGTAAAACAGAGACTGGCAACTAGCTGACACACATTTAAACCTCGAAGTATCATAAGGCTCATTTTATTTGTTTTATTAGGAGAAAATAATGACCTACAAAAAGGCAGAGAAATCCAGTTATATAATACAGCAGTTAGTAATAGTCAGTAATGCAGTAATTAGGAATATAGTATATTAGAGCAACAAGGAAAAAATTTGGGGTAAAAGAGGTAAAAGACCAGATAAAAACGGAATTTTTTCAGGACTGGTGGTGAGATTTTTTAGCCAAATGTATAAAAGAGTACACCAAATGGAGTATAATGAATGACAACAAAGAGACCTTTCCATGATTCATAGCGATGATAAGACTGAAACTTTCTACATCATCAGATGTATGTAATGCTGCAGTTCTGTTAATCAATAACCACAATTCAAGTTTTAGATAGGAGCATAACTGTCTGTGTTTGATGTAGGAGTCTAGTAGTTTTAGGCATGCTAGCATGCTAATTTGCAATCTTCTAACCTGTTAGCAAGACCAAGACTAATTAAGCTGTGGAAGAGTTAAGCATATTCTCAGTTTATTTGAGTAGCGTAGCTGCAGCTGAAATGTCCTTGGAGCGTGCAGGCACTGAAAAGCTGCACTACCGTACGGGTAGTGCAAAACTACCTTACGGGTTACCTGGGTGAGAGAATATGCAGAAGATGAGAGCTGTAACACTGGAAGAGGTTGAGTTTGAATACATCAGAAGCAGATCTCCTTAACTCAGTCCTGTCACAATGTGCAAAAGTGTCCAAGAACTGCCTTTTCCCTCTGAAACGTGCACTAAGTAGTTGTGTCATTGGTACAGCTGCATGTGGTATCCTTTGATCTGTATTGTTGATTGGAACATTTGATTTAATGGTGTTTTGGGGGTGCCCTTGTCTCTTCCTTAAAAATCAAAACAGAGCAGTACCCAGAGCAGTGAAGATTGCTAGCAGAAACGCTTGTCACTTTTCTTCTTGAAACCCTTACGGAGGAGGAGTTGAACAAACATCCAGTCTAATAGGATGATGAGACCTTTGATATTCTTACTCTATATAATCTGTAGTTGATTTACATTCGTTTCGAATTGGCAATTGTTTTTGAAAATTTAAGCTTGGAGTTTGGGAGTTCTGGGAAGATCATGATACGCCCAGTAATAATTTGATAATTTATAATAATTATGAATATGCCTTTTTGATCCTATAATTGTTTCTTACAACTTCTATTCTTAAGGATGCAATTAGAAATATTCAAAATATTGAATAAAAAATGGCAGCTAGGTTAGATATCCATATGCCCTCAAAACAGCGCAGAAACTGGAAATCTGTTTTGTATACATTTCTTCTTAACAAACCAGTTTAAATTTTAAAGTTTTCTGGATAAAACTTGGAAAGACAAAATAATTATTATGGAACTATGCTGAAGAATAATTAAGAAGGCAAAAATTAACACAGATAATAACGACACACAAATATTCCATGCAATTAATTTCTATAAAATGCCGGTAAAACTGAAGGCCTAACCAGCAGAATTTGATAGGCTTATAGATGGCAATAGCTGTGCGTAGTTTTCTCGGGTCCCTTCGTGTTCCCCTTCCCCAGCTCTACACCAATAAGCTCTTTGCTTCAGGAAATAAACCAAAACCAATTGGGCTAAGAAAGAATTTTCCATGTGAGGAAACTATTCAGTTATTGCCTGTTCCATGGCTTTTGTTCTTTCCTATGGGCTAGTCAGTAATTGTATTTTTGGACAAGAAACCTGATAGCTAAACCAGCTGTCTGGTCTGGAAGGAGAGGTCCTGTCACTCTCAACAGCCTGTGAGCGCTCTGGTTACCTAATCAATCACGCTCATTTGTGATATGTTAAGAATTTTACTGCTCAATGACAGAGAGAATCTCTCTGGCCCGGAGTGCTGATAGCATTTATATGTTCAATCAAGTATTTTATTGTGTTTTTAATAGAAAACGTTTGTGGAATAAATTGCTGATGTTGCAGTTCTGGTTCCTATAAATGCAGGATTTAAAGTGCAATTGTAAGACTCAAAAATGTAGCAAGATGAAATAAATTCAGAATTCTAGGAGTGAGCTCTATACACATGGTAATACAGAAAACATCTCTTCTTTCATTTCTGTTTTTATCAAACTGTATTTTGCTGATGGGTTAAAAGTAATTCAGTGACTTTGAATACAGATGTGGACTGGTGTGATTTCTAGTATTGTCTTCTTTAGTCAATGATATGCAAACTCTCAGAAAAGATTTCAGTTGCTGTCAGTTTTTTTTTTTCATTTAATTCAAGCTCTCTTTTAATTTATTTTGGCTTTGATGCTTTTATAATTTATTTTTTAACCTTGAGTATCCATGTTTCTTTAGGGATTTAGGGTGTTCCTAAATGTAATGCTGTTGTTAACACAAATGCTGCATTCAGATATCATGATTATGGCTGAAATATAAGTGTCTGAAAGTAGACAGATACTGGCTGTCTTTATTTGTCACCAGGTACTTTCTGTTGTCAGCCATTTTCTTAGTTTTTGTGTAAGCTTCTATTGCTAATCATATATCGAGAAAGCAGAGGTTAAATACATTGCAGAAAGTTGTTAAAGTACCTCATAATTTTACAACGAATCTCAAAGAGAAAAAATGACTCCTGAAAGTAACAAAATAAAATTATCAGTCTATTTTGGCTCTGAATGTTCATTAGTTATTAGAGTTTACTGAGGAAAAAAGGGATTTTCAATAGCAGAAAATTACATTTTTTCATTTAAAACAACACAAGAAATACTAAGTGTAACACAAAGCCTTGAGTTTTATGGCAATGAGTTGAATATTCTTTTGCAAAAAGCAAATATTTTCAAGAAAAAAATATTTTATCAAACACATATCTATCAAAAATACATCAAAATATATATCAAAAGATTTCTATCTAAGCCAGATTCAATAAAGTAATTGTAACCATTCCATTAATATTCACATTTTAAAATCACCTGGGTGTTGTTTTGACCAACTTCCAGCCAGAATAATCACTGCAATTTATCTTAAATCTGTTTATCTTTTTTGTAATAGAAGATCTTTTTCTTTCAGAACTGCTTTGTACAGGCACGTGAGTTGCTAAACTGTTAGCCTATTTTGGTTCAGAGCGGCTGTCTTCTCATAGTAAACTCAATCATTTCTGTTTACAGTTCTTATCTGAATTTAAGCTGTAAAGTTCCAGGATGCTATTGAACTGAGTAACAATTAATGTATAAAATAGTGTGACTGTACTTGAATTAATTGTCTAAGATGTACTGAAACTGATGTTATGCTGATAATAAATGAGAAAATCTACAGAAAACAAGAAAGAAAATTAACTGGAAAATACGTACTAAATACCTGGGTGCCAAAGTGTGGCACTCAGAAATAGAGAATATAGAAAGTTAATTGAATTGCTGCAACAGTCAGGGAGCTCCAAGAAATGAGAATAATGATCTATGGTAATATGTATCACACCAGACTGCAGTTTGTGCTACTTAATTCTGTGGCAGGCAGAATAGGCGCAAAAAGGACATTATTCACGTTCGAAAGATAACAAGGACATAGCAGTGGTTCCAGCTAGATGAAAACATGTTTGCTAGATCAATTTGCTTGGCTATTGACCTTGAAAAATCAAGTACAGCGTGGCACCCATGTGGAAAGGATAGACCTGAAGTCCCAGTGCAGTGCTTGCATGGAGCCTGCTTAAACATGGAGGATTCAAAACGAAGAAGCCCAGCCTTTGTCTGCTGCTTCACAGGGGATGGTTCAGAGGCCACCGAGTGCTGTCAGACTCGGAGGCAGGAGAGCTTGCAGGTCCCTTGCCTCCCACGCCTCCTGCCCTGCCCCGCTCCCCTGTGCTGCAGCAGCTTGAGAAGGGGCTCCTGAGACTGCCACCGAGAGCCGCTGCCCGTGGTTCAGCTGGGCGTACCCTAGATGGAGGAGTAGCTCAGAGTTTTACTGTTCTCATTTGTAATTCTGGCCATAATGATGAGACCTATGAAATGGTTTTAGCAGTGTGGAAGTTTCCTTCCGTCCAGCCTCTGGGAATGCTTCGCTTTATTAAATGAGTTGATTTTCTTTACTAACAGCCCCAAAGTTATCAGTGGAAATTTTTCCTGTTTATCAACCTTTTTCCAAACAACAGATTTGTGGTTCTGAAATTTTTTTGCCATCTGTCATGCAAGAAAAAAGCTACGTATCTCTATCAGATTTCCCTAAGGCATTGCATTATTTTTTTTTTAAGTATTTTAACTACGTAATCTCTTGCAGTTAATTTTAGTGAACATAACTGTGACTTCAAGCATCCATATTGGAAGTAGTATTTATGAAGGACTTGGATGGATATGTAACATACCACCATTATTCTGTAAAAGCTGGTTCTGCACAATGGAGCTAATCAAAGTAGGGTCAGGACCTTGGAGTCCCAGCATAGGAAGGTCTTTCTTTTGTAAAGCCTTAATGCCTTCAGCAACACTTCTAGTGAGAATGTTACTAAACCATGAAATTATCTCTGTGACCCTTCTAACCTGTGGTATTTCTGACTGTTATCCATTGGAGGTGAAGTCTTTGCTTACAAGAATTAATATTGATTTAGTGTTAAATGATAGAATATTTCCTTTAGTAATACATCAGAAGGAATATTATCCTCCTCCTGCAGATGGAAATCATTGTTTTATCAGAGATGTCACTGACAGTTTGGAATCAGCAAATAATAACAGGAAATAATAAGAAAAAAAGAACAGTTCTGAAAATTTAATCCTTACTTCTGAACAGAGTAATGATGTGCCCAAAAGGTGTTCATTTTTGTCATACAAAAAGTGGAATAGTTAAATTATTGCAGCAAACTTATTCTACTAATAATATTCCAAGATAGTAGAAAATTAAATTTTAGACCAAATTATCAAATAAAGTTAAAGTCTGCATAAACAAAACCTCTTTTTTTTTTTTCCCCTAAAAGAACATCTTGTCCTGAATCTTTGCCTTGAATATATATAGATTTTTCACCTAATAACCTTAAGTACCATGCTGAAAAGAAGTTTGGAAATTGTATTTCTTCCAGAGTCAGTTTATGTTGAGGAAAAAATTCATCTATCATACAGCCAAACATACAGAATTTTGTTGTGAAGTTCAACTTGTGTTATTACAGTAAAATTTATCTGATATATCTTTTTTCTTCAAACTATATAAAATCTTTAAAATATGTTATGTTCATTTCCTCATCTAGAGTATCTTAGATCCATGAAATTTCAGAGAATCAGGATGCATCATCCTGTTTCTGTTCTCTCTCAAATGACACATGCCATCAGGAAAAAAAAAAAAAATTCTAGTGATTTGCATACTTCTGCAGTTTAATCTGAAGCAACTAGCTAATTAATAATATCTGCACGTTACTTAGTTTGAATATCATTTTCTAGAAACAAAATTCAAAACCCCGTGACATAGTTTTCTGTATCTAAGAGAGGATAATGTAAATTCACTTCTGGTAAAGAGGTTGACTTTCAAGAACTGTAAAAAAGTAACTTGGATGTTTTTTAGGAGGCAGTTACAAATGTTTCCTTTCCTACTTCCAAGCTTGTTTCTAGTCACATAAGTTTAGGAAATGCTATGCTAATGCTATGCTAAG
Source organism: Charadrius vociferus (assembly GCF_000708025.1). Taxonomy (NCBI): domain Eukaryota; kingdom Metazoa; phylum Chordata; class Aves; order Charadriiformes; family Charadriidae; genus Charadrius; species Charadrius vociferus. The sequence goes on along the minus strand of NW_009650064.1, from coordinate 2,342,116 downwards.
GAAACATCTGTAAAATGAAAATAACTTCAAGGTTTCTAATAATTCATTGACATTAAAGGTGTTAAAAAAAGTTCACAGAAGTTTTTGACCCCAGATTAGTCCCAATATAGGTAACTGTCTTGTGAAATGAACTAAACACAATTTCAGTTGAATTTTTTGATTCTTTTCCAGAAATGTTATGTATTATTATCCTACTGTTAAGTGTTTTATGTGGTGAAGTTGTAAGTAAGGTAATAGGTGTTGCATATTTGCTGTAAAAGTGAGTTGGAATTGACCTTACAAGCAAAGAAAGAGGTAGATTATTATAGTATTTACAGTGTGATATGACAGACATCAAGTAATATATGTTTTCTAATTACTCTGTCTTTGAGAACTGAAGCACAATGACTAGAGACAAAAAGAGAGAGTTCAGTGTTTCTATTCCCCAGGAGCGGTTTGCATGCTCAAGATCTCCCTGCAGCCTTTTTTCCCCTAGTTGCAATATAACAAGGGTAAAGCTGCTGAGGAAACACTTTTTAAGGAAAAGTAGTGTTTTCTAAGCAGTTTAACTTGCCTGTGGAGGGATAAGGAGATGGTGGTATCTACATCTTGCAGATTTGTTTGCCCTTTAGCTAGACATGAATCAGCAGAAAATTTGTAGACAAATTATCAGCTGAGCTCATATATTTCTTATTGTACAGGGATTTTCCAAGCTGTATCCTAGTAATTAGAGAAGAAAAAAAAAAAAAAAGATTAAGAAAAAAGATTATTGGACCTCCCCTCAAATCATGCTTGATTTTGGAGGCTACCCTCTGATATCTGTGGATTTAAGGACTTATAAAGTGGAATCCTACAAAGATATATTTGTATCCCGTTCTTGAGCAATTGTGTTACTCATGGTCCTTAGGCACTTCTGCTTACAGGAATAAGCACTCACCAGATGGCCCGTGTGTCAATCCAGCTGTTTGCTTCAGCATGAAATCCTTTGAAGGTGCTGTGTCCCAGGACAAATTTGGTGAAAGTCGTATTTAAATGTTACATAGAGAAAGCACGATTAAGGGGGAAGTTCATATCTCTGTTCTGAAACCATCAGGTACACCGAAATACTTACCAGGCTTTTGGGGTGAAATAAAGTGTAATGAAACAGAAATTCTGTGATAAGAAAAGATGGTTGCCTTTCCATCTTTTCCATTTATTTTTTGTTTTTATGAGAGACCCAAAGACTAAGAACAAATTATGGAAATGTGGTTTAAAATCCAGGTTAAATGAGAACTGTTTAAAACGCATATTGTTTGACTTCCTAGTTTGCTTTTGCAAAGTAACATCTCAAAGAAGCCCAAATTAAGTACAAGAGAGACAAAAGAGGATTTCTTAAAACAGAAATCGTTCCTTCTTACTCTTTAAAAAACAGGCTGTTGCCTGGATGGCAGGACTGTATGAAGGGCAAGAGATTTTGAGTGACAGAAACGGCATGGGAACCACTTGAGGAACAGGAACAAATACAGGAAGCATAATGTGAATCTGTTTATCCAGTGTAAATAGGATTCACTAGAGTTAGAAAACCAAAAAAGAACAGAAACAGAATTAAGAGTTATCACTGAAACTGAACCCACTGAACAAGTGAGTTAACTGTAGGCAGGCTCACCAGTTTGTCCTAACAGACATGCTGGAGTTCACCAGGAGATAAAGCACTGGAGATAGCATTAAATGCAATTGCACAGTAGATTGTGAAGCCCTGGACACTTGTGTTTTTGTAATCACCCTGACTTGAACAGCTCAGAATTTTACAGTGAACAGTGTCCATGATGATGCACCTTCAGGAGACTTGGCACAGTGTTCTGGAATGCTAAAGGATTGCTGATCTCTGTTTTAAATAATTTTTCTTCCTTTAGTACAAGACAGTAATAAAGTTAATGTGTGGCAGTTAAAAAGATGCTGGGAAGATTGAGAAGATCTACATCAAGAGTTTATTACCCACCATCACAAAGCCAGACTGTTGACCTGTTTCTCTAAAGTGAAACTTGTTGACTGACTCTCCCCCATTTTAAATAGCAATTAGAAATCAGTAGCTCAGCAGTAGGAAAGGGAATTTGGATAATAAATGTTGCAAATAAATCTTAGAAAGAGCTTTGTTTTATTTTCCATTTTGCCTGCTTTCCTGAATTACTTTCATGTCAGAAAAGGGAGGCTGATTTTTTGAAATCTTTCTACTCTTAATTCTCATTAAGGGGTTCTTATTTTGAAGCTCTTATTTATTTGCCTTCATATTATGCAGACTTATATTTCTTTAAGACCTTTGCTTTTGTTCAAAAAAATGTTGGGAATATTCTGGCTACATGAGAGCATTCTGTGGTTTAGCTATAACTTGTTAAGGCATGTTGGAATCATCAGGTCTCGTAAAAAGGTGGAGTCCATCCACAGGACACATGAGATTTTTCTGTTCATTGCAATTTATATAGTCAATGACAGCTGTTTCACCCGAGCCTTACTCTATACGTGGATCTCTTTTCTACCTCATTTAATCTATCAGAATCAACTAGAACCATGGAAAAGACCATCTTACTTTAATATTCAGACTATGAAAACTCTTCTTATAAATCTCAGTTGCTTTGCTTGATAGCTAATAGAAATTAGCTATCTTCATTTTTAAAGTAGATGTCTAGTTATATAGAACAGGAGGCATACTACCAAAGGACGCAGGCCAGTGGTGGTAGCCTCTTGTTATTATGAAATGTCATGTCCCAGAGTGCTGTTCCAATGATGATTTGGACTAGAAACTGTTTTTGAGAGTAGCTTTTGATGAGATATTATGGAATACCTGCTTGGTCATTATAAACCTTATATTTTCACTCCAGTGTGTAACACATCTTGGATTGCCTTTAAGAATTTTTTTTGAGGTGATGCTTAGAATTGTTCCTGTGTTGTTTTACTTTTACTTTACCTTAAACAACATTTTTTTACCCACTGTTTTTTTCATATGAGAGATGGGATTTCAAACTGTCTTTGTGATTTTGAACAGTCTTTAGAATAATGTGGTAACTTTATATACCCCAGCAGAAACTCTGCGGTGCTCTCTCCTTTCAACATTTGTAAATTTTGATCCTGAGTTAATGTAAGATTAAATGAGAACATCTAGTTCCCTAGACTGGATGAAGTTATCTTTGTGAATTAATTCTGCATCAATAACAGCTTGATTTCAGAACAGATATCAGTGCAGCTGAAATGAGAGGTTGTCTTGATCTTCCAAAAGTCATATTGTATGAAAAAGAACATCAGAACAAGAGATTACTTGGTGTTTTGATACTGACTGCAGGAACAGTTGGGTTTTTTTGTAGAAAGACAAACTTGTTTACAAGCTAATTCTCAAGCTCACTAAAAGACCCAAATACTTCTTAAGAGCTGCCTTACTGTTTTCTACTTTACTAAATATTTGCAGGTCCTATAAGTTCTCCCTTATGTAATCCCAGAATATTTTCTACCGCTCTCCTATATTTATTTCATATTGTGCACTTAGAGAGTTATTAAAAAAAATTGCATCGTATGCCAGCATATGCGAAGCAGATGATTTTTTGTCTTTTGATTTGGCTTACCTCTGGACTACCTCCCTCTAGATTTCCAGTTGCCCTTAGACAGTGATCCATTGGTGGCTTCTGCATTACTGCTGCCCTTGCAGTTTGTTCTTCAGCTTCTGGATCACCTTGACCCGTGGGATGGCAGAGTAATTTGGGTTGGAGGGGACCTCAGGAGCTGTCAAGTCCAACCCCTAGCTTAAAGCAGGGTCAGCTGTGAGATCAGTACAGGCTGCTCAGGGCTTTATCCTATCGGGTCTTGAAAACATTCAGGGTTGAAAACTGCACAACTTCTCTGGGCAACCTGATCCACTGCTTCACTGTACCTATGGTAAAAATGTGCCGCATTATACCAGTCAGAGCTGCTGTGAATTACTTGGCTCTGTCTTTTTGACATGTGTGTGACCTGGCAGGTTGCTGCTCAGTGCTCCCAAAGCCATCACTTCTCCAGGCTGAACAAGCCCAGCTCCCCCAGCCTCTCCTCACGGGCAAATGCTCTAGCCCCGGTCGTCTCGGTGCCTCTCCAATAAACTCATTCTAGTTTATCGATGTCATTGTTGCACTTTGGGTCTCAAAACTGCATACAGTATTCTAAATGTGGTCTAATGAGTGCTGAGCAAAGGAGAATAATCAGTCCCCTTGATCTGCTGGTTATGTTCCAGTCAATAGAACCAAGGCTGCCCTTCTTTGCTGCCAGGGCCCACTGCTGACTTGCTTGCTCTTTTTAATTGTTCAGTTTTAATTTACAAATTTAGCTGTAGGATGCCGTTTGCAACATGGCTTAGCCCCATAGTGAATGAGCACTGGTTACTGAAATCGATAAATTGATGGCACTGAACCACTAAGGGAAAGATGTGAGAACTTTTGAAGTAGTTTTTTTTTTTACATGTTCAATAGAAATATGGATGTTCCTTTTTACCAACATGTTTCAATCGGTGACCTAACTTTATTGGAAATTAGGATGGTTTAGAAGGTGGCTTTTGCAAATCAGGTTACAGTGAGGTTTTTAATTCGATGTAGAATTAGATTGGAATGATGTTGGATAAGGAATGGGAGTCAGGAATGGATGTACAGGGAAATACTATACATCCAGCCAGGTTTCCTGGTTCAGGCAAAGTAGCAACACCATGTGTAGCGCTCTCTTTTAAGCTACTGCAAGACAAGAATGCCAAGGGAGGCACAGTAGTGCCAGGGTCAGGAGATCAGGGGGTGCCCGATGCGAAGCAAGAACTGGCTGAAGGGATAACAGGGTTGGAACAGTGCCAATGAGACTCATCAGAAGCAAATATAGGACTGAGAAAACAGGATCCAAGAATTAGGAATAAAAAGAAGGGAGATAGGATAGGGTCCAGGACTACAAAGCAGAAGTCAGTTTCAGCAGCCAAGAATGAGTCTGAGCTAGAACTGGTTGCAGCTCCATGTAACGAAGCCCAAGGCAGCTGTGGAGCTTATTATATACCTAATATCAGAGAGATCAAGACTTAATTTCCCTAGTCAGTCCTTAAATCTCCCAAGGGACTGATGGATGCCATGTGCAGCTGATAGCTAAAGCAGGGCTGGCAGAGGCTCATCTGGCTAGCTGTACCTCACTCGCCTTCATGGAGCCTGACAGGGATGATAAATGTAAGCATAGAATATTGAGTTGGCTAAGTATGAATTACATGTAAGGGCAGCCTCATCATAGCCTTCATCTTGGGTTTATCTGTAGATAAACATATATTCTCTCTACATATTCATTTGTATATGGTATTTTCTAAAAATGACTTAGAATCTTTTGCTTTATGTAAATGTAATGCTATCGTTGTAAATATTAGTAAGTATTCGGCTTGGCAGATGTCATTAGGCAGCCATTAACAAAGGTCTTAGAAAGAATCAAACAATCCAACAACATTCATTCAAATGATCTGTGGTAACTAAAATTTGCAATGCCTTTAGAGGTTGGGAACTTACACTGAAAGCTGCAGTTGAAATTGCAGAACATTTCATACAATTGCTTTTGTCAGTGAGGCAAAGAACTATTGAAACAGTCCAGAATGGTTCTTTAATCTTCTTGTAGTAGCACAATGGACAATAGTCTGAAACATCTTCCCAACATTTTGATCAATAAAAACGTTGACCAGATTTGCATGTTCCTATGTAAATGCTAGCAAATAAAATGGATGAGTAGACTATAAAAAAGAAAAAAAAAGGATAATAAAATAGAAAGATGGTTGGAAATCACTGCCAATTTCAATTACCTGGACAACTGCATGATTGTATAGTCCAAGATGGAAGACTGGTAACAATAGATTAAAGCAATATAAAACACTTTAAGACTCCCTTTGAAGTAAAAGTTCCAAACCAGTTTCTTTCAAGAAAGAAGTATCAGAGCAGTTGTAGCTCCATATGAGCTGTCAGTCATGTAGTGGTAGTTCACGAAGAGGTCAAAACATTTGCAGAGGTTGTTGTATTAGGAAGCAGAGCAAGTATTTGTTTTTCAGCTTTAATAATCCCGAATTCATCACAACAGGAAAGTAATCTATTGCAGTTACAAGGTATTGGGACAGACACCTGTCACTTTAGTAGGATCTCCAGCTAATTTTATTAATGCAGAGGAAAGGGCTTCTAGAAACTTTAGAACTTGTTTGATAGAATCTGTAATAATGAAATTTATTCCATTCTTCAAGACAGCAAAATAGGACAAAATCATCTTAACTATTAAAAATACAAAAATTACTTTTAATCAGTCCCTCTGCTTGCAGCAGACTTCCTACTGTTGAAACAGCTTGAAGAGGCTGTGTACTCTTACTGCTTTATGGGTCATAAAGTCCAGAATGCTGCCTATATTATATGACTCTTGATTTAGTTGGAAATGAAAATTTAACCTTATTCCATTAAAGGAGACACGTATTTCCAGTACGGGGAAAATCAGGAGATAATTTTCCTCCTGCTGTGGCTGTTATTTAAAAAAGAAAAAAAAATTAAAATAAACAGTATTTAATTAACCCGTGTAAAAGGCAGGTACACTTCGTCACAGCATGGTCCTCCTGATTGTCCAAACCAGGGGAGCTATCAGCGCACACAAGCCTCCCTTACTGTCCTCGTGCCCATGTTTTCTTCTGAGGGAAGCCAGAGCATACAGGGTAGTTACTGGACCTGATGATCCCAACCTGTGGCCACACTTTAGCCGGGACCCAGCCCCGAGGGCTGCAGTTATCCGGTGCGGTGTGTTCAGACGGTGCGATGCCCCGCAGCACGGCACACGGGGACAGCAGTAGAGAGGGACGGGGAATGGGAGCAGTGTCTCAGATATAATGGGTGGATGGCACTTGGTTAATAATGACCTTTTCGGTCTAATAGTTGATCTGATCATACAGTTGGTGACATTTCGAAGAAAAGAAAATGAAATGTGGAGGAAGAAAACAAGGAAGTATATGAAATATATGAAGATGGAATGCCTTGGGGCAACTTTAGCCACACAAAAACTGAAGAAGGAATAGTGCGAAATTGTGCAAAAATGATTGCTTTTTACAGTCAGAGTATATGACATGAAAGAACTGAATGCTTTTTAAAAATCAATATTCTCACAATGGAAGTGCTGTTTTACTTTTGAGGCAGAGAGCAAAGGAGCACTTCAGAAACTGCCTTATATAGAATTGCAATTTAAGAAACAAATGTAAAACTGAAATGCCAGCATGGCTTCTGTCAGACAAGCAGTATGTTTCCTTTTGTCTTCTGTGCTGCAGTTGCTGAAACACTAACATGCGATACACTTACTATTATAATCCATTTCCTAAACAAAATTAAGTCAGATATAAGGTCAAAAGTAGGCCTTAGAAGCAGAATAAGGAGTGATTTGGAGCAGAATTAATGGATGAATATGAGGTATCTGAGCTTTGTCCAGCAAGAAAGACAATATTGTTTCAGTTCCTAGATGTTACTTTGGTAGGCAGCTAGCAGATGCTGAGACTGTGACTCAGATAATGTGTAAATAAAACTTTAAAAAAGAAATATTGTATATTAAGAAACTCAGATTTAATGAAAGGAACAATTCACTTTCCCAATTTCAATTCTAAGACATCCTGAAATAGTAAGGGTCAAATATTTCTTTGCCATCTGACCCAATTGAAAATGTTTGATGGGAAGTACCTTTACATACATCTGAGAAAAAAGACACAAGATAATGATCTGATGATTTTTTTTCACATTGTATTTCCAAAATGATTTACCTTTAAGTTGCTTTTCTTGCCAAAGCAATTCGCAATGTTCATCATATAGCACTAGGTTATTATTATTGCATTAGCTTTAAAAAAAGCATACAATAAGGTTGTTTTATTTGTGAAAATGTGTGATTTGTTATATACATCATATTGCTATGAAAAATGTATTTTAAGAACTGATGTTCTCCACGTGTGGAAATGAAACAGACAAAATCGAAACCATGGGGTTTTGAAACTGCAGAATGACTCTTTAGACCAGTTTTGTGCAATGCTGATGCCGTTTGCCTCTTCATGTTCTTTGCGTGTATTCAATTTAGAAGGTCTCATTTCCATGGGCTGCTTGGCAAGCTCAGTGAGGGATCTTCAGGTTGAGGTCTGTTATTCTATGAATCACCACAAGTAATTATCTATCCCTTACCTGGAATGTAATTAACAATTCCATCAATGATTTACATCTGACACTGTGGTCTGTCTAATTTCCTGGGAGGATAGCCACGTTAGGTCCGTAATGGTAGCCGTGTGCCTACCCCGAGGTCAGTAACTGCTCTCGATACGACAGCTGTTCATATAGGCTGTACGTGAGCTCTGTGGGGAGCCAGCAGCAGCGTAGCCTTGGCAGCACAGGGTTCGGCACGGCAACTCCATCTGCTTGGGAGCCCCGGCAAATACCGCGGGCCTGAGGGCAGCTCCGCGTTGCCCTTTCTGTAGTGCGTGGTGGTAGCCCAGTACACCAGGCTGTACTTCCCAGTCTTGGTAGTTTTAGGCTAAATCAACACCAACCACACTCATACTTTTGACTTCAATGCAAAATTATTCTAGGGAGGGTTAGGAGGGCGGTGGGACTCAATATATACACATTTCACTAGGCATAGTGATTTTTTTTTCTTCTCCAAAGGGCTGAGTAGTTGCACTTTTGAAAGGAGTTGATGCAAAAGAACAATAATTTTATTTTGGTATAGTTTTCCATTATCTCTGATGATCAGGACAGCTGTTTAATTATTATTATGTCCCCAAATGAATATATCGATAATAACATGTACTCTCTTCTTTGTTAACCACAATATTAATGGCATCAATAAAAACAGTAAATATTACAACATTTAAACATTGTAATCACAGAGATACTCTGTGAGTTTACGGCTGGCTAAGTGCACTCTCACACTTAAAGGCTGGAGAGGGCTTGAGTGGTTTGTCAGTGAACACAAGTACTGTAAATTAGTCCAGCTCGGGCTGTGCTTGGCCATGCTCTGCAATAGGCGTACAGTGTAACCCACACGAGCATTTCTTCCTGTCTTTATTTCATCTCCCTCTCTGCAAACAGGCAAAATAACTTATTATTTCTAAATGTCTAATTCATTTATGGTAAACAGGCATTCAAATGCTATTCTGAAATGCTATTTAGATACTGCATTCTCTCAATATTTTTCCCAGTGTTAACTTATCCCTTGCAAGAGAACAGAAGCAAATGATCTGTGTACTTCATGAAAGACAGTTATTCTAAAACTATAAAAAAAGGACAAATTTGGTAGGCAAACCTGGACACCCTTCTCTTCTGCAGGACTACACGGGTCTGCATTACGCATTATGTTCTTCAGGTGGCTGAGTCCAATGTTGCTGCTCCCAAGAGTTCAATAAGCCACTGATGTGTTACGCAGATTATTTTCTCCCTTTGTTTTCTTTCAGTCCTGTCCGTGCTGCTCTTTACATCTTTCCATACTGTCTTCTTTCCATGTCAGCCAAACAGTTGCCTAATCACTGACAATTCATCTTGCAATACTGTTTTTCTGAAAAGATTATCAATAGTAACCCATCGGATTTCTGTATACACAGAAATGTCCGTATAGGAAGAGGAGAGGGGAAAATATCTCTTTGCTATTTATTATATCTGCACATAGTGCAATGGAGAGTGGCACGGACTTAACATTAATGTAAAGCTAACTTGTGTAACAAGAACAAGTAGCCATAATGTTTTGTTCAGATCTAACTTGAATACTTCTGCACAATACTGCTTTATGTTGTATAGGCTTACTGCTGATCACCAGTCACCTGCCAGTTCCATATTTGGAGTATACTGTTAACAAGCTTGAATACTCTTGTAATTTTTTAGTTTCTGAGGTGTTTGTACATTGTCAGTACAAATTATCTTTAGTCCTGTCCCATCCTTTCAGACTTTCTAGCCCAGCAAGATATCGGGGTTTTTTTGCACAGCTACAACATCACTTTGTCTTTTGGTTTGATGATTTCACCTATTTACTTAAAAAAAAAAAAAAGAAAAAAGAAAAAGTTAACATTTGTCGAACAGTTTTTATAAATAGGCTAGGGCCCAAAGGAGTCATATTTTTCACAGATAGCCTGCAGCACATTCTGTCTTCTGTTCAGTCTTTCATGAGCTCAGTAATCATGGGCAAGTCACTGAGTGTCTCTTCTTTGCTTTCATGCACTGGTGAAACAGTTGTGGTAAGAATGTTCTGTGGTGGTTTAGATGTCTTTGCTAAGGTTTGTGAAAGCTTTGGAAGAGCTGGAAGTTTTGTACAAGTCACTCCATGGATGAAGCTGAGGAGCTAATAACTTGAATCAGACAGCAAAGCAGAGTAAAGTTAATATGAACCAAGACATAACTTGTATTCGGTATCATTTAAAAACTTTTTAATAAAAATTCAGGCAGTCTGGTGACAAAGGCAGTTTAGATAGCATCAGGGACCAGCTCCATAGCTGATTTGTGGTAACGTCACTGACAACATCTATATCTTCGTCCCTCTCCTCTTACAGTATCGGTCAGGACGGGATCCTCAGCGAGGCTCAGACAACGTTTCCAATAAGTCTTCAGACAGTGACGTCAGTGATGTCTCCGCCGTGTCACGGACAAGCAGCGCTTCACGTTTCAGCAGCACAAGCTACATGTCCGTCCAGTCAGAGCGGCCAAGAGGAAACAAGAAAATAAGGTGAGCACAAGGAGCTGTACTGCCAACCTTAGCACTATAATTTACGTAACTGAACATTTGTCAATAATTACATTTCAAATTAATACTTTGCCTAGGTTGAAATTCACAGGGAATTTGGAAAATACTGGTATAAATGTCTTCTTAACCTAGTGCTTTTTGAAGTCTCAATGGTATTTGTTTTTAGCCAAGTTTTGTCATCTTGGGTTATACTAACGTATACTAAAATAACAAACACATGCTGTCAGCAAGCATTAGGCGCACTTAGATTTGCACTTTATGAAAACCATTTCGTAAAATACTTAATATGGCTGAAAAGACAGTTTAACTTGAAAATTTGTGCCAGCAATGTCAGAGGCATCTTAATTTCCTTTTAAACTAGAGCTGCTGAACTTTTATAGAAGTCTTATTTAGTACCTACACAGACCAATTCCATTTAATACTTACAGCAGTCCAATTTAACTGTAGGCGTACATTGAATTACTCTTCAACAAGATGTAGATAGTGTATCTGTGAGCAAAACACAGCACCTCCTTTGCCAGTGCCCTGTGCACACTCAGAGGAGTGTCTGCAGTCTTTGGCTGCAGAAGGAATGAAAGATGTTTTTTCGGAAGGTGTAATCCACCTGCATGTCTCAGCAAAATTCAGTGTCAGTCTGTATTAATTCTCAGAAAATTGTCCTCTTGTGAGAAATGGTGTGTTTGAAAAGATTGTTTAAACATCTGTTTATCTGAGTATTGTTAGGACCACATTGTTTCTGCCATGCAGTTATGTATACATTTCTAGATGTGATGTATTGCTGCGCACCTTTTATTCAAAGAGGGACTTAGATCTAAGAAAATGCCCCAAGGTTCTCTGGTGTAGGCTGGAGTCTTAGCCAGCACGGTTTAACTTATGACTGCTTCCATCTTTTAGTTTTTATTTCATTTCTTTTGCATTTCCTTTCTTGTGAGTTCATGCATGCTCTTCTCCAGAACCTTAACTTTAATTTATTCTTTTCTTTTTTTCTTTTTGCATGCCTTTTTCAATTTTTTGTTGACTTCAGAAGGACAAGGGATATAGAGGGAAAAAAAGAGGGAGGGCTGGAAGGGGATGAACAAGATGGAGTATTTCCTGAGGAGGAAGAAAAAGAGGAGGAGGAGGAAAAAGCAAAGGAGCAAGAAAATAATGAAAAAGGGGAAGGGCAAGAGGTGACAGAGAACTGTGATAAGGAGGAAATCAAAGGATCAGGGCATGATGAAAAAGCTCAAGAAGACCAAGCTGAGGAAGGGAAAGAGGATGACAGGTAAAATATATTTCTGTTTCTTTAGACCTATTCTTCTTCTTCCTGTACCAAGACCCTCCTTGTGTTCCTTTTTTTTTTTTCCCTTTGCTTAGCTTATTGTCTGTGTTCTCTGCAGCTTTTTTTTTTGCTTTCAATCATGATGCTTTCATTTTTAAGCAAGTTTCACTCTCAGCTTCAGTGAACTTGTTCTGCATACCAAATGATGCAGCACACTAACTTGACTCATTATTATGCATGCAACTACAGCATATTATTCTTTAAATTGGTTTAGACTAGAGTTTGGATTTGACTATAATAAACAATAGAAATTGTACAGTTCTTTGTGATATTCCCTGCTGGAATTATTATTTCAGGGAAAAATCTTTTGTTGGGTGATACCTCATCAATATCAAAACCATCTTTACTTTCAATTGTGGCAGTACTAAAGAAGAGAATTTGGATAATTTTTTTAAAATCCTCATTGTGTAGGCTGATAAATATGCATACTGATCAACAATTGACGTGGATAAGCAGTCTTTCCTTTTTCTTTGTTCCATACAAATGACTGTCGTGGGTTGCTGTATTGTGGAGGGGTCATGTACCTCTGCTGCTATATTGTGTCCAGAAACATTTCAGCACAATTGGCTCCAGTTTTATCTAATATTCTAGATTTATACATTTTACAACTCCCTTGAACCGTGACTTTTAATGTAAATGAGTGACATTTTGTATTCCAAAATCCATGTAATTTGCATTATGAGAAATACAATATTCCTTCTGACTTCATTGGCAAAAAATGAGTTTGAGATTTGCTGAATATTCTTGAACCCCTTCTCGCCTACCCAAGCAAGTCTCAGAAATAAATACTTTCTTTTAGCTTGCTAATTCTGCACTACCTATAGATAACTTCTGCCTGTAAAATTATGCCCATATATGTTAGGGTAAGTGCAGAGCACTCTATGGCAATCCACTTTCTTCCTTTGCTACAAACTTACATGTATACATGCCTGTACTTACACACACATGGGAACATGCACAAAGCAAAGGTGATAGAAAAAGAGAATCAAAATGCATAGTGTTCAGTCTGAGGTGGTATGGGCCACTATAGCCATACTACTGGTTGTATACATTAAGTGCCATGATTCCTTCACTCATGTGAGTGCCTTTTAGATTTCAGCAAAAGCAGTTGTTTAGAAACAGCTGTCTTTAAGACTGCCTTGGCGTCTGTGTTCCAGGGACTGCTAGATGGTAATGTGGGAAAGGATGTTTTAAAAACCTTTTTCTCTCCCGGCTCCCACTAAGTTCCTGGTTTAATCATAGAACTATAGAATGGTTTAGGTTGGAAGGGACCTTGAAGATCATCTCATTCTGACCCCCCTGCCATAGACAGGGACACCTCCCACTAGACCAGGTTGCCCAAGGCCACGTCCAGCCCGACCTTGAACACCTCCAGGGATGGGGCCTCAACAACCACAGACTCACAGAATCACAGAACGGTCAGGGTTGGAAGGGACCTCTGGAGATCATCTAGTCCAACCCCCGTGCCACAGCAGGGTCACCTACAACAGGTTGCACATGACAGCGTCCAGGCGGGTTTTGAATGTCTCCAGAGTGGGAGACTCCACAACCTCTCTGGGCAGCCTGTTCCAGTGCTCCACTACCCTCAAAGTAAAGAAGTTCCTTCTCATGTTAAGATGGAACTTCCTATGTTCAAGTTTATGCCCATTACCCCTCGTCCTATCACTGGGCGCCACTGAAAAAAGACTGCTCCCATCCCCCTGGCATCCTCCCATTAAGTATTTGTATGTATTAATAAGATCCCCCCTCAATCTTCTTTTCTCTAGACTAAAGAGACCCAAGTCCCTCAGCCTTTCCTCATAAGAAAGGTGCTCCAGTCCCCTAATCATCTTTGTTGCCCTTTGCTGGACCCTCTCCAGCAGTTCCCTGTCTTTCTTGAACTGGGGAGCCCAGAACTGGACACAGTACTCCAGATGCGGTCTCACCAGGGCAGAGTAGAGGGGGAGGATGACCTCCCTCGACCTGCTGGCCACACTCTTCTTGATGCACCCCAGGATGCCATTCGCCTTCTTGGCCGCCAGGGCACATTGCTGGCTCATGGTCATCCTGTTGTCCACCAGGACTCCCAGGTCCCTCTCCACAGAGCTGCTCTCCAGGAGGTCAGCCCCCAACCTGTACTGGTGCATGGGGTTATTCCTCCCCAGGTGCAGTACCCTACACTTACCCTTATTGAACTTCATAAGGTTTCTTTCTGCCCAACTCTCCAGCCTGGCGAGGTCACGCTGTAAGGCAGCACAGCCTTCTGGCGTGTCAGCCACTCCTCCCAGGTTTGTGTCATCAGCAAACTTGCTGATGGTACACTCTATCCCTTCATCCAGATCATTGATGAATATGTTGAACAAGACTGGGCCCAGTACTGACCCCTGAGGGACACCACTTGTTACTAACCTCCAACTAGACTCTGCACCACTAACCACAACCCTCTGAGCTCTATCTGTCAGCCTCTCTGGGCAACCTGTTCCAGTGCCTTACAACCCTCAAAGTGGAAAATTTATTCCTAATGTTTAATCTAAACCTGCCCTCTTCCAGTTTAAAGCCATTCCCCCTCGTCTTACTGCTACATGCCCTAGTGAAAAGTCCTTCTCCAGCTCTCCTGTAGGTCCCCTTTAGGTACTGAAAGGGGACAATAAGATCTCCCCAGAGCCTTCTTTTCTCCAGGCTGAACAACCCCAACTCTTTCAGCCTCTCCTCATAGGAGAGGTGCTCCAGCCCTCGGATCATCCTCGTGGCTCTCCTCTGGACACGCTCCAGCAGGTCCATGTCTTTCTTATGTTGGGGATTCCAGAGCTGGACGCAGTACTCCAGGTGGGGTCTCACCAGAGTGGAGTAGAGGGGCAGAGTCACCTCCCTTGACCTGCTGGCCACACTTCTTTTGATACAGCCCAGGATATGGTTGGCCTTCTGGGCTGCGATCGCACAGAATGAATCTGGAAGTCCTGCCTCTCAAAAAGCATGACCCTGTTCCTGATTTCCAGCTTTCCCTCAGGTTAGTTTCCAGCCAAAATGCTGTCTCTCACATGAAGTCCTCTTTGAGAAACAACTTCATGGTCCCCATGCCAGCTAGTTCCTCTGCTTGTGAGCTGCTTTCTGCCTTCAGGAAGAAGCAGCACAAGTCAAGGGTCCCTGATTGATGGAAAAACAAGATATTACTGACTGCTGTGCAGTCACTTTTGTTTGTGTTAGATTTTGCCTGCCAACATGGAAGTCAGCCTGGTATTATTTGCCCACTTTGCCCATTTTGACCACTTTTAGTATGTAAGTTGTGAATAAAAAGGGAAGTTTCTCTCTATATCCACCTTCCTTTCCCATAGTACAGTAAGTGCTCATCTTTTTAGTATTGTCTAAACGTTCTTCTAGGGTAAGAAGCAAAATGAAAAGCACAGATTGATTCCTATATAAGTACAGGTATAGGCATATATATACATTTGTATACACACATAGTTGTGTATCATTAACATACTGAAATATCATGACTTGTGCGTTCAGTGGACAAACCTAAAGGCAGGATTGATCTTAAGCATTGCTATAAATTCAGTGCCTTCTGCTTTCTTGTTTGGCAATTTATATGATACCTTATACCTGGCAATTTATAAGATACTTATAAGAGAAGTTAATAACTTCAGCTTTCCAAAAAAATGTTTTCAGACCCGCCACCAATACTAAACAATCACCAATGCATCACTTAATAATTAAACATATCAATAGGTATTGAAGAGACCCAACAGAACCAAAGCAGCCAGCTCATCCAACACAGAATAGTAGTAAATTATCATCTAGTTCTTGAGATCCTGGGCATCAAGAAAAGCTATATTTGAGATGGGACTTTTCAACATATATTTTTACCTCAGAGGTGCATCTTCAGTTGAACAGCAGTCACCTTTCCTCTGGGCAATCTGGAATGTAGGGACTGCTCTCAATCACTCCACCATCAAAAATTAGCTCATTAAGGATACGTCATACCTCTTGATGTCTGTGTGCTTATATACTATATGGGTAACAGTAATAGTCACACTAAGGGCTTCAATCTGCTGAGATCATAGGTGGGTTCAATGTAATTTAAATGACCGTGAAGACAAATACCCATCATGGATTCATCCCATGACTACTTTAAAGAGTCCCACAGTGCAATAAAATGCATTAGCTTTTGGAGCGCTGGAGCAAAATAAATCAATACATCTTTTTTGGCAGAAATAGCTGCAGCATCAGATTTTGCCTTCACTAAATCTTGTAAAACTAAACCTTGGCATATGATTGACCTATTGGGAAAATATAATTGTGTTCTTTCTTGACAATACATGTGAGTAAACAGAAAACATGGATCAAGCTTCCCTGTTGTAATTTTGAAGGATTCCTTATGTACAGTTCCCTGACATTATTTCTTATTCCAGCTGTCTGATGATATGAGGGACAAAAAAAAACCTTCTTAGATCTAATGTGTGAGCAATCATAAATTTTATTGCAGGAAATCTGTTTAAGACTGCTCTAAATCTTAACCTTCTTTAACATTTTTCTAAATATCCATCCTAAGCATTAATTCTGATAGTCGCAATAGTTTTGTTTTATCATATGAATACACAGCAATTGTAATCACAGAGAAGGATTTCACTGTGCTTCATGCTGTTGAAATACAGAAGAAAAATACAACCTCTGTTCCAAGCACACAGAGTCTAAATAATGAGATGACATATGAGTCCAGAGAGGGAAACACAGGAGAATTAAGAAATGTTCCACACGACAGGAGATAGTTACAATACTGGGTTGGGGGCATCTTGACAACAGAGAGTACTAAGGGGAGATTTGAAGAAAGAAAATAAGATCACTTTGTGAATGTTTCTGGAGAGCTCTTCTCAAGCATTAGAGGCAATGAGAAAAAAACATGAGATGCTTACCAAAAATATCTCGAGTGGATGCTGGGGCAGGTCTGATGAACAGCAGGAGCTGATCTTTCAGTCTTGAGTATGTGAAGATAAATGTGATAAGGAACAACTGCTAAAATACTAGAAAATAAAGATGTATTATGTACAACTGGATAAAGGAGAGAATAGCTTTTTACTGATGTATGGAGAAAGATGACACAGCCAAATAGAAAGGCTATGAAACTTGCGTTTCCTGTGGTATCCTGGAAAGGTGTTAGGGTGGGTAAATTGCCAGGGCTGGAGAAAAGCACTGCAGCAGTTGGCATCTGAAATGGTGAGAGAGTGGACAAAACAATTAGCTGTGTGGGTGGACAGAGAGGGTAGATATGTGAAATAGAAAGCATGCACAAATCACAAAAAAGTGGGCCTAATATGAAGCCTGAATTAAAAGACCTGCCAGAATATCAGGTCTGAATGAAACACATGATCCACATGGATGGGAGAATAAGCAGAAGAGAGGTCTTGGAGGGAAATATGAGTTTAATGATACAGAGTTGAGGTCAGCGACTGTAGTGTAGACAGGAGGAGAGAGAGGAGACTAGAGGGGAGCTTTTATTGCAGAGAGGTTAATGCTTTGATGTACTGTTGATGAAGGGATGAAGGGATGATGTTTGAAGGATAGCAATAAAGGAGGCAGTGCTACAGCCCTGGGGGACCATCAGAGTTAATGGGGTGGGCAGAAAATGAGAAGCTACTAGAGCACATTTTGAATTAAATGTTAGAGAGAGAAAAATTGAGAGTGGATGAACTGTGGGAACTAAACAAGGTAACATTTTAGAGCATGGTTAATTGTAGCAAAGCAAAGAAAACAGTGTACTTTTGAAATCTTAAGAAATCATTAAAGACTTTGGCAGGAGTAGTTTCAACTGAATGCATAAAGGGGAAGATAGCTGTTTGGAAAGTATTTGAAATGTAATTGGAAAACAAGAACTCAAGAGATTTACTTAAAAAAATGTGTTCCATTAAGAGATGAAAAGGAGAAAGGCAATGTGGCTGTAGTTGCAGAACTCACGATCAGAGCAAGACCAGAGGTTCTGCATTATTTTCTAAAGGAGAATGCTAAAGCAAGGTTGTATGATTCGGGGAAAGAGCCAGTGATGACCGGGTGGCTAGAGGTAAGAATAAGGAAAGAGGCACGGGAGGAATGGAAATAAGAGAGCATACAATCACTCAGGCAAACCAAATAGTTGAGGAAGAGATCCAGTGAGAAATTTCTGTGTCCATGACAGGGGCAAGGGGAGAGAAAGGTATAAAGAGGAGAATGCAGAGACAGCACAGAAGAATGTCATGTGTTTTGCTATGTATCAGAACTAATCAATGGCATCCCGTGTGAAGAAGTGAATGCTAAAGGAGCATAGAAGAAATAGAACTGATTAAGTAGGAAGATGACACAACCAAGGAAGGAGAATTTGTAGTAGAAGAAGTCAGCTGGGTTGTAATTTTGCAGAGGCATTTGAAGATACAAGAAACAAAATACAGGATTTGGTTCAGATACAAAACTTTTTCTCTTCCTAATGGTTCTTCATGCTCTTTGTGCCCTTTCCCTTGTTGGATATAAAGGTTTGTTTCAAATTCACTTTCTAGTTCTTTTTTTTGTGTCAGTCAAAAAAAATTTTTAAAGAATTTAATCTGTAGTTTTTAAAACTGATTCCTGATGAGTATTTGTTCCTTAGTTTTTCATTATATTGTAATCTTGGTATTTCAGTTTTTATGAGCCTTCCACTGTGATTGCAGCTATTATCAGTTAAATGTAGTGTTTTGCAAAGCTGGATGAAAAAGCATGTCAATTCAGTCCGTGCAAGCTCCTTCACAGGGGTGGAAGCCTGTAACATTTTTTGAAAATCTATATTCTGAGAAAACATCAAAAACTGTGCAAAAGATAACAAGCATCCAGAATCTATTTTCAATGTGCGTGTGCTGTTGGCTTTCTTAAAGCTATTTCAGAATTATTATAATGATTGCTCCAACTGCACTACTGGATGAAAGAAGTTAATTGTGCCTAGGCTATCTAGCCAGACAGGCCATATGTTTGTAAGGGAAAGCTGTAGCCTGAGACTATCCCCACTGCAGGATCGGTCCTTTAGCAAAATTGCAGTACAGGCAGTCTGTGCTCCAGAGAGAGGGAGAGAGGGAGACTAGGAGAGAGAGAAGGTTCACCCAGCGTAATTTCTGCCATGTGGGGCGAGAGAACTTGGGTACAGCTATGTCAATGTTCATGTAATTTTTCAGGGAAAACACGTCAGCATGCAGTTTCCTGCAGCTCTCAACCCAAGATGTTGGTGTAACTGTCTTTTTAACGTCACAACAAAGTGACCTTGCCAGTCCTGGGATGGGAAAGGCAGGTTGCAATACGATGTTCACCAGCTCTTTTCAGCTGCAAAACATTTTGTTATTCAGGCAGCTGGGGCAGGCATGACTGACTGAGTCCTTTTACAAACACCAGCAACTTAATTTTGTGTCCCCTTAACATAACTCTTTTGCATACTGCTGACTAGATCAGCAGACAGATGCTTACGTGTTGCCAGTCTGCTGCTCTGAAGCCAAAGGACCTCAAATAAACTTTTTTATCAGTAAGATTTCATGAGCAATATGGGGCTGCATGGATCTGTTTTAGCAGTTCACAGCAAATTCTTGCCTGATTTGAAGCACAGATTCAAACGCACTACTTTTTCATGTAAGTTTTTTAACTTCAGCATTCCCCATTGAGGCAAATCTTCAAAAGCTGTAAATTCATATAGCAACTGGGTCTGTAGCGACACACACAGTCAATAATTTGGCCATTTGGTTTTTTATACCTTCACAGATGACAAACAAGAAAATTACCTGTAACTTCTGAAAAAATATTGTGAAAAAGGATATAAAATATCAATGGTTCAAAAGGAATTATATGAATTCATATATTTGTTGTGAAATCTGTACTATGAGTAGAATACGATTCATTTAAGAAATCTAGCAAAGTCACCTGTTTCTAAGTTACTCATCACCATCTATCAAACCCTCGGAGACTCATTTTTTCCTGTTGCTTTGGAGTAAGTACAAAAGATGTATAAACTGCTTTATAGCTAGTAAACTTATTTTGATCCACTGGGAAATAATAAAGTAATGAATTTGAAAGTACACATTATTAACAGGTGAACAGTGAAAATATCTCATTTGAAACAGTCTGCAGCTTTGATATGTGGTGCCAAGCGGGGAACTGAGACATTTTTTCTTTGACAGCAACACAATATCAGAGACTGCTTCCCTCCCCATGAAATGCAGCCTGCGCTTCAGCCTCTGTTGAGTCAGCTCTGACCTGTGATCCAGAAAGCACTGATGTACTCCTGTTACTAAAGGTTCTTTAAAAAGAGTGCATCAGTAGTTTAAAAAAAAAAAGAAAGAGGTGCAGATGGAAAGCCCTGGAGATATGCAAGGAAGTAGGGATGAGGAGACAAATCAAAGTGAGGATTTGAAGCAAGTATAAATGTTGAAATTAGTTTTTGCACTTCTAAGTGTGTTAAAAAAGACTCATTTTCTGAAGATATATCAAACTAGATTGAATCATAAGTTCTTCAATAGACAGACTTTTTTGTCTTTATTGGTACAGGATTGAGCACAAGAGGCCTGTGGACAAGAATAGCAACAGCAACAACTAAGTGTGGGGTAGAAACTTATAAAAACAAGGAATTGAATGTTGAAGCCCATCAGGCTTTGCTTTCTTTGATATTATGATTCTATGGCTCTGTATGTTTTCTGCATGTTAGTGCTGTATGTTTTCACTATTTCTACCTTGGTACTATTTTAATAGAAAAATGAAAATATTCTGTAAAGCTAATGCAGTTCCTTTTCTGATTCCTCTAAATATACTTCATTACAAATAATTAATAAGCTTATCACTTAGCCTTCTGAGAGCAAACATAAACTTCTTCTTGTTACTTCATAAAAGTATGTCTAAAACAGAGTTACTGGATTTGTGCCAGTGCTTTTGAAACACACTGCCAGACCCATCTGGCAAGTATGATATTTTAACTAAGGGTCAGGGGACCAGTGCTGGTCTTACTATTGCTTCCTTAATACCTATTGTAAGATGATATGCCAGTGGTTTGACATCGCCCATCTATCTGATTTTAACGTTGTTTGACCAAGCACATGAACACTATGGTCCAGTACTATCACTGTACCTGCATGGTGTTCATACGCGGTCTATATAAAGTCCCCAAGGTGCTACCTTATGTGTCATCAGGTGGCCTCTATTAAGAAATAAGTCTATATATTTCCATACAAATACCACTGGGAGCCCAGTGCTTCCCTGATTGTAGCCGTAACACAAGCACAATTCTTATGGAGGTCCAAGGTAAACCTGTGCACATTGCCTCAGCAGGGAGTTCTGGTCATAGACCTGTCCTCCCCAGCTCAGAAAAACAAAGTTTACAGACTCGTGTTCAGAAAGATGTAAGCCAAGTTTCCTCACAACATTTTCTTTTTATGATGGTCTTAAGTTTCCTGTATGCTTTTCTAATTTCCCCCAGAGGCCCAAAGTGACTCAAAGTCGTTTTGTCAAAGTGACAGAAGTCAGACAGGCAAGATCATGATGTCCCAGATAATGTCTTTTTGGTTGAGGTAATTATGGCTTCAGATCTCTTGCTCGTGTCCATTTAGCTCTCAGTCCCAGAAGATCAATTCAGAGAGACGCTGTGGTTTGTGAGATGTTAGCAGTGCCTATTCTGACCCTGATTTTTTGGAGTTCTTAAGCAACCTGAATTTACAAGGAATGAAGAAAACATCAGAGTTGCTTTATTCTTTAGACACCCACTGCCACACACATTCACATAATCAGCACAAGGAGCATGAGCATATCCACATTGTACAGTACTAATCAAAGCAGTCCATGCTTTCATGAGTGAAGTATAGATGCAGCTATAGTGAAATCCATATTGACTACAGCAATTTATTTAAATAAAATCCTTTCAGGACATCTGGCTCTTCCTTGTGCATTATGTGATTTTCCCCTTAATGTAATCTCACAGCACATCCTACCCAGTTGCTGCATGTCTATCTTTCAAAGTTTTCTAGCTGTCAATGTGTTTTCTAAATACAAAAATCTTCCTCATAGCTAATTTCACTTTAGCAAGTAAAGATGATAAATCATGGCTTCTCTTACCCTGAAGCAATGCACGATGTCTTTTATCTCTATATATTTTTGTGAATTTCTGCCTTCAAGTCTGAAATTTTTCTCACTTTCCGGACTTGATTTTATATTATTTCTCTGGTGGTTTTAGGTGTGGGACACATAGTGGATTTAGAGTCTGGTTTATCAATTCACTGCTTGCTTTTCATTTTGTGGAGCTCTTTTCAGCCCTGCAAGGAACAAATCTGGACAAGCTTGCAGTATAGCTTGTGACTTAGTTGGCAGTGTTAATATAGAAAACAGAAGGACCCCTCTCTTCTGTCTCTGTTGGATAACTAATTCAACAGTATGTTCGAATAAGCGCATAACATTCAACTTTCAGATTAAGTACATGCAAGGTGCATTTATGTAAGAGACACCCTCAATTAAATCAGGTTGCTCACTGTCAGTTTTAATTCGGCACGCTACTTGTTAACCAGCTGTAACAAATGCAACTGCTTCTTTGCCAGGCTGGGTTAAAGAAGTTGCTTTCTAAACTCCGAGATTTTGAATGGTATTCAAAACTGATTCTGTCTTTGTTTGGAATGTACTTACTTTATTGCCAAGTAATATTCATTATTAGTCCATATTCAGAGTTCATATGGACCGCTTGTATTTACAAACGAATATCAAACTAATACGACAGCTGACTAATGCAAGTCTTTTGGACCTCAGCTGGTTTGCTGGCTAGCTGCCTTTTCAATGCACTCATAGTAACTGGCTGCCTTAGTTCACTGTATCAAAGGAAGGAATTTCTGCAAAGATTTACTACTGTTAGCAGGGTAATAAAGCTTTTCCATAATTCGTAAAGGAAAGCTTGAAAGTTTATCAATGTTAGATGAAGATGAATATAACATTTTTTGTTATAATGCTAATTTAATTTAAATTTAAAAGTTGCTATAAATTAAAAAAAATGGTTATAAATTGTAATGTTATATAAAAACCAGCCAATTATTCTCTCAGAGATGGTAAGGACTTTTATCAAAGATCTCAAGCTCTGTGAGAATTCAGTTGCTAGTGTTTGGAAACAGTTATCTGTGACAGTGTTTTTTTCTGCATTGCTTGCTTGTTGTGGCAATGTTTGGTAAGTAACCCAATCGCCTGACCCCAAACAATTTTTGAAATTTGTCCCTATTAAAAAAAAACATGCCAGGCATGATACGGAAAAATCTAAAAAATCTATACATCTATTAATTTGTAATAACAAAGCAGTGTGCAGAGCTTGATACCTAGCAGAGCGGGCAAGATTCCGTTCAAGTCAACCTATGTACTGTAACAGGAGAGGTATTTCTCATTTGCAATGAAAGAGACCTTTGAAACAGATACTTCATATAAAAATCGTGCTACTTTTATTTTGAGATGTGCGCACAAGTTTTATTTGAATAGTAATGTACAGAATACATTATAATCACTGATTTATTGTTTCCCACCAACTTTCTTGTTATAATTTCAGTAAAATAAACCTAATAATTAAGTCAGTGCAGTAGCTTTTAGAGATTTATATCACAAATGAGTTAATAGGACAATATTTGACCAAGTGAATCTCAGGAGACTAAGTCATTATAATTTTGAACCTGCAGTGTCTCTCTTTGATGTGAATTGGCAGATGAGTACGTGCATTGGCCGGAAGCGTTGTTCCCATGGAAATGTTATTTCCTACATCACAGCTGTCCCCATAATGCTGTTTTTGTTAAATTTCTTCAGCAAATTAATGAAATTAAAGCCTTTCCAAATGAGTTAAGAGGTCTGTTAAGAGTGGCATTAAAATTCCTCTCCTGCTTGCAAAAAGCTGTACACAAAATCTTCAGTGGGCCTTCCAGTCTCACAAGAGACATGTATTAGAAAATATCTATTTGAAATTGAAAAAGAGTTAAAATCCTTTTCCCTAGGACATCACAGCACGCAACTGTACTCTACGCTTGGCAAAGTGGATTTTTACTATTGCGGGTGCTTTATTTTCATTGGGCATTATTGCCCGAGAAGTAAGCTAAATGACAGGGAAATAGTAATATTGACTTTGCAATGGCAAAAAAAGAAACCTGCAAGATCCACCAAATGACTTAAGTGTAAGTCTGATTCTCCAATACATACACTTTTGAGTGAGCAACAAGATTATATGTTTTCATTTCCAATTCTGCTGTAAAGATGACTGCAAAAATACAAACAAAATCCTCAAAAATCCCACTAACAGTATATGGTACAATGGATAATATTGATATCTTCTCCCTCACATTTAAAAATATTAATAATATTGTAGATTGGAAAAATGCCTGTGTTTCATGATACTGGTTTTAGTAAATTGTATTTGTTGGTAAGTGAAAAACAAACATAAACAGAATTGTCATAGTAATTTTAGCTTATCAGTCATACTTAGAAGCATAGAATAGCATTTTTTATTATTCTTTGTAGAGCAAGTGATATTCTTTGTAATTTGTTAGTGATCACAGAGTCACAGGGTGTAAGGATTCTGTACTGCTCCCTGTGCTGCCTTCTGCCACAGACTGTTACCGTTCAGGGCCAGGGTCTAATTTAAAAGTCAGTTTTATTATAACATTAGCATTACTTTACTCCTGCAGAGCTCCTGATGATGTGATGTCAACTTACCAGGTTAGTGAAGAGGGAAGAGGAAGCTTTTCTACGTCTACCAACACAAAATATCTGTCTTGTCGGTTTGTTAGTGAGGAAGACGACAGAAGGAAGAGCAGGGAGAGGAAGAGATGGGAGAAAATGCCGGCTGACAGTTATGGGTTATGGGAAATAGCCCTTCAGTTCAGCAAGTCACTAGCTCAGCTACAGAGCTAGGGTTCCTGGCGCTGGGACTTATTTTGAGCTGGCTGCT
>NW_009650064.1:2274595-2317157 GCF_000708025.1 Charadrius vociferus | reverse complement strand
CACCCTATGAGAGTCTGATTATTGTTTTGATAAGTCAAGGACAGAAAAATGCGAAGGTGACAGAGGATGTCTGAAAGGATATGATCTGTCTTTTTTGAATGACCATGGAGTCCTAAAATTTGGGATTGGGCCTGTTTGTTGTTTGTATTTCTTGTCTGTGGAGAAAAACTGAGTCAGTGTATTTTCCTAGTTTAGCCTTTCTTGTTGCTGCCTGTTGGACTGCTTCATGTACAGAACAAACGGGCAGTACTGCCCTGTGCAGCAGCATAGGATGCCTGCAAAAATCATAATGAAGTTCTTTAACCTGTGGGACTTCACAAATGCTTTTTATATCAGTAACAGCTTTCAGGGGAGTCATTGTCTTTAGTTCCTCCATCACCATTCTGGTTAGTTTGCTGCTCAACAGGCATCAAAACATAAGGACTCCCAGGTGTCAGTAGTTTTTTTTAGTTTGTGTTTACTTTTGTTTTGTTTTTCTGTCCTAAACAAAAGGTTCCTGAGGAAATTTGGCACTTACTGCACTAATCAGCTAGTTTCTATAAAGGGTTTCTGTAGGCAAGATTCTGACAAACTAGTGAGATGTTGCCCAACTCTGCAACTGGTTCAAAAGCTGCAGCCAAAACCTGCAGGTTTTTAACTATGGAGACAGGATGAGACTTTTCATTTGATACGTACGAAACAATGAGGGTTCAGCATGTCTGCAGCTGCTTCATGAAAAATGTAACAGCAGCCAAGAATATTATCAATTAGTTCTAAAATTAGTATTTTCTTGTTAAGAGTATTAAACACCTCTAAAGCACGAATAAGTCAGTCAGAAACTGTGAGAGGCTGGATGAAGTTTCTGACTAGTTTTTTACATCTTAATATCCAAAAATGTTGATTAAACCAAGATTTTATCTGGAACCCCACACCACAGTCCATCTTACCTGGTGCAAGAGTTACCTGCGATATTGTTGTATATAAAGTGGTTCAAAACAGTTGCTCTGCCTTTAGAGCAGTATCCTTTCGCACTGTGAAATCTTCCCTCTCCTTAACCCAAATCTCACACACAGTTGCTTTCCTTCTTGGTCAGATATCAAGGAAATGGACTGTCTAAAGCAGGAGATACCAAGACTGAAGCAAAGATCTTAGAGACTTACTTCTCTGCCTCCCCTCTGTAAAGATTTCCTTAGGTCCTTTATGGTATTCCCTTCTGCCTATGCATCAGCTCCAGAAGGGATCGTTTTCCAAGCAGCCAGTCCTAGGCATTGTATTTTGGGAGAGTTTATCTGCCAGTGTTTTGCATTATTTTGGTAATTCAGCACAGATACTGACAAGCTGGGGAGAAAAACAGGGTAGTTTCTGATTATCTGCTATAATACGGCAAATTTGATTCCAGAGAATAATTGCACTCCCAGCTTTGAAAACAAGTGGGTCTCTGCAAAGAGATCTTAAAGATGAATGCCTTTAAGGAATCAAGAAATTTAATATTGCATTTTCCAGAAGGTTATGTATGGACAGCAATTTTGTACTTGCTTACAGTTTTTCATCAAAAGCATATAGAAAAAGCTTATGGAATTTAACGCTATGTCTATACCAATAAACTAGACAGTGCCAAGACATAGTCTTAAGCGCATCCCATGATCATCCATACTGTTTAAACATTGTGTTCTCCTTTATCATAGCTTTGTGCAGGATGCACCGATAACATGCCCTTGATTTAGTCCAGGCACAATTCAGGAGATAGCCTGGGTCGGGGTCTTTACATGTACATGTAAAGAAACCTTCAAGTAATTTCTGTTTCCTGTTAAGAGAAAAGGTTGTAGGATTTACTCTTTTTCACTTTGAAGTCCATCTTATATTTCTGTTACATCGGAAAGGAGTAAACCCTGACATACAACCCCTATTTTTCTGGGAATAATCCATTTCTGGCACTGTCAAAGTAGAAGGATAGCTTCACTGGTGAGGATACCAACCATCTACCGAAAATAATTAGTGAGTGAGGGTTTGGATGGCCAGAAAGGGTTCAGAGTGCTGATGAAGGAGGTGCTTGTGACCACTGCAGATTTACTATGAGATTACTAAGCAACTATGAGATTTACTAAGCCACTCGGAACTCTCCTAGTACTTATTTCTCAAAGCATTTTTGTTGAGAGAGAAATTGAGGGGGAAAAAAAATAAGCCACTGCTGTGTGATTTGCTTTCTCCAAGAACTATTTACTGGTTGGGAGTATAACAAAGATGTCTTCTCAGCTGCTTTTTGGGGGGAGAGGGGGCAAACCTTTAATTAAAGAAAATGTTTTTAGAAGTCTAGTGGAAAAAAAGTTTTGTGAATGAACTTTCAATATTAACCATTTGTACTAGTATTTGGTGTATGCACACAAATCTAAATCTTTTTTCTTACTTGAGTTCCCTTTCCTACTTTTCTCAGTTGGTCAAAAGAACGTGGCTGAATGAAGTCTACCTCACTATTGGCAGGTGGAAACAGCAAAGCTTCATTTTGTGATAAAGAAGCCTTTAGACAGCAGCCAAGGAGCAAATTTTTGTCATGCTTTCATAGTTAACTGCATAGTGAAATTATAGCAACTTTGTTTGCACGCCAACCTTTTTAAGCACATCGATTTCTTTAATAAGGGTAATTATTGTAATCCATTGCACTTAAATAGAATTATACATCTTGGAAAATGACACATGAAGCACCTCAAAGGCACATTAGACTCAGGAAATGGGAACTTTCTCCTCAATGTAAGTTTTATGAGAAAAGAGAATATTTCTGTTTTGACTGCTATGACATAAGACCTTTCCTAAATGTTTACATCACTTATAAAGCAATGCCATCATTATTATGTCCTATTAGTAAATAGGAAAAAAAAAAAAAACCACCAGGAACCCACTGATTTTCTGGATAACATTCTTGGAAAATGCATCATTGGAATAGGTTGTTCTGCAAGTAGTAAAAATTTTGCTTCCCCTATCAGTCTGTGCTGTGCGAATGAGCTCCCACATGAAATAACAGACATTCAGTAATGACTTATGCTAGTCTTTCCCCCAAGGGGCATTCATAAGATCTTTCTCCAGGGATCTGTTTTCAAAATTATTTTAGAAAGTAAATAGCTCTAGTTTTCTACTCCTGTGTCAAATTTGAACTGATTTTAAAAAACACTGAAAAGAGAGAGGCCTGACAGAAAACACAGTCACATTAATCACATTTCCTTAGAGAACTTGGGTTAAAAATAACATTACTTGATAAGGGGCTCTAATTTTCTGATTATTAGAAGAATCTTGCATAAGATAAAGTTGAAGATACTAGCTCTGCCCAAAACTGTTCTTCCTAGATCTCGCTAGTATTTCTTGTACTCAAGGTAGTGTTGAAACTGAGAAGTAGTTTCTGTGGCATCTTGTTTCTGTGAATCAATCCCTAAAGGTGTTAGTTTGAAAGAAGATAAAGCATGTGATGTTACCATCTTACAAGGAAATTACTATAGTGCTAAAATGCCCCAGAAACGGAGATCCACTTTTTTTTTCCTTCCCTGCTTTCCTCTTTACTCACTTTCTACCCCACTCTTTCCTTAGTGTTCAGTATACCAATGTGAGTCAGTGTGCACTAATGTAACAACAAAGAGAATTAAAAAAGGATAAGAAAAGGACTTTCCGGTTACCACTGTGTTGCAGTCTTTTGTTATTGTCTGTCCAGGCAAGGCCACTAGATCTCTCTCTCAGCTTCATTTTCATAGAATCATGGAATTGTCTAGGTTGGAAGGGACTTTTAAGATCATCAAGTCCAACCATCAGCCTAACACTGTCAAAACCACCCCTAAACCATGTCCCTAAGCACCACACCTACCTGTCTACTAAATACCTCCATGGATGGTGATTCCACCACTTCCCCTGGCAGCCTGTTCCAATGCTTAACAACCCTTTCAGTGAAGAAATTTTTCCTAATATCCGCCCTAAACCTCCCCTGGCACAACTTGAGGCCATTTCCTCTTGTCCTATCACTTGTGACTTGGGAAAAGAGACTGACCCCCACCTCGCTACAACCTCCTTTCAGGTAGTTGTACAGAGTGATAAGGTCTCCCCTCAGCCTCCTTTTCTCCGGGCTATACAACCCCAGTTCCCTCAGCTGCTTCTCATAAGACTTGTTCTCTAGACGCTTCACCAGCTTTGTTGCCCTTCTCTGGACATGCTCCAACACCTCAATGTCTTTCTTGTAGTGAATGGCCCAAAACTGGACACAGTACATGGAGGTGTGGCCTCACATGTGCTAATTACAGGGGGATGAACACTTCTCTAGTCCTGCTGGCCACATAATTACTGATACAAGCCAGGATGCCATTGACCTTCTTGGTCACCTGGACACACTGCTGGCTCATATTCTGCCAGCTGTCGACCAACACCCCTAGGTGCTTTTCTGCTGGGCAGCTTTCCAGCCACTCTTCCCCAAGCCAGTAGCATTCCATGGGGTTGTTTTGTGCCTCTCCATCTCTTGATCCAAACTCTCATTTGTATTTTGCCCTATACTTCAGAAGCACACGCAATATTTTTTTACTTGGTGGCAGTGGTCTATTTCTTCTATAAATGAGTTCTTATGTTTTCCTCTGTGTTGTGGCTTAACTCCAAGCATTTTGTGCCTTCATGCATGTGCAGCTGTTAACTAAAGAGTAAAGCACTTTCTGGGTACCTGTCAAATATCTTAAATAGTTGCATTGTTGTTCCAAATATGATGTCTTATTCCATTTCCCCTTGAGTCAATGGAAGAGAGCCCACGATCCATTTGCTTTTGAAGGCACTGCATTAAATCCATAGGTAAGTTTTGTGTGACAGAACATGTATTATATAAACTTCCTGAAGAAGTAATAAACCCTTCTGCTTTTTGAAATAGATTCAGGCCATTACAGGTAAGGGGAAAGGAGTATGGCTATGCCCACTAAAATTTACTTCAGAGCCATTTACTGAGCAGTAAAGCTCTAGGAATAGTTTTTGCATGGTTTTGAAAATCTGTTTAAAAAGCAGAAATATTCTTTATTAACCCTTACATACTGGTGGTTTAACACAAAAATGAATAATTTCCCTGCTTTCTAGAAATATTCCACTGTTTTGTGGATTGTCTAAGACTGTATCTTGTGGGGACTTTTCAGTGAGATGCACTGTACTGAACAGAATAATGAAGATTTAAGTTCTGTGGAAGGATTTCACTGAAATAGAAACATTCTCTATGTATTCTCAGGCCCATGTGCTCCAGACTTTCCAGGTCTGGATGTTTGTCCAGACACATACTGTTTAGATGTCAGGGCAAAATCTGGATAGGTACTGCCGTCATCACTGTAGATTGTCATTTGTATGCAAAGGACAGGTCCCTTAGCCTGGACCACTGGAGATCAGGTCCCCCTGGAGCATGTTGTGAAATGTTGCAGCAGATAATTAAGATGCAGCCACACAGAACATGTAGAAACAGTCTATAAATGAGTAGAAAAGTTATATTAGAATTAAATTCCATTGATCAGTAACGATGATCTATGTCAGATAGCAACGAAGCGTTGTATGAAATACACATATAATACATGTATTTGTTGCTGAACATAGGGACCAAAAAACCTACAGCTGTTCATTGTTGTGTAATTTCATCAAAATCATAGGGTGACTGAGCTAAACCACATTACTGAAAACATACTTGAATTGTCTGAATGTTTTGAAACCAAAACTAGACTTCAGACTGATATCCCCTTCCACTCTGTATTGAATCAAGTATCTCTTTCCCAGAGGAATATAGATTATTTGTCTGTATATGTTGTTGTAGAGACGGACACGACACTCAATATCCAGTTTCAGCAATCGTCCTCCTTTATTTTACAAGCAGTGCTCTTTTATATCCTCTTAGCTGGTTGCTTATCTGTGCATATATTCTAACATTCTACTTTTGCCCAATCCACTCTCACATCACACACCATTCAGCCAATACAATTGTTGATCATGCACTGTTCATGCTCTGGGAAAAGCCAGGATGTTTGCCACCCCTTATCTTGTTTGCTCGGATCTTCTCAGGATTCTTCTGTCTCCTCAAGGGTACACGGATATCTGTTCAGAGTCAGTGTTAAACTTGTATTTTGATCCGTCAGACCAGCCGAGGTCTCCCACATGTATATATGTGAGAAGAAGGAGGGCAGAGCTTAAATTGATTGCAGAACTTAAATTTCCTGTGCAAAAAATATATATACGACATACTGATGTATTAATTCTTTGACATGCTCTTGCTGGTAATGTGTTTTAAGACAATCAGTAAATAAGAGTTTGTTATTTTAAACAAAATTTTGATGAGTCAAGTATGTTCACAGGAGACCAAACAGGAACCTAGAATTAAAGTTGCCCCCTTTTACCCCTCAAAAGCCAAACCCTACCTGTGTGAATTAGCTGCTTTTACCCTCCAATCTCCCAAAACCTTCCATCTGAAACCTGTCCTTTTCTGTCTCCCCCTTTTTACTCTTCTTTGTCTGCGCTGTTTATCCATCCACTGGCTGACAGTGTCTTTACATCCAAAATGCAAAGCAGACAGATGGGCGTCTCAGGAAAGAACATGACTAAGAGCACCAGCATCGGTGGGGACATGTACACACTGGAGAAGAATGATGGCAGCCAGTCGGACACTGCAGTGGGCACTGTGGGTGGTGGCGGCAAGAAGAGACGCTCCAGCATCGGTGCAAAGATGGTCGCCATCGTGGGTCTCTCGCGAAAAAGCCGTAGCACATCACAACTCAGCCAAACTGGTAGGAACTGGATTTTTTTTCCCCCCTCTCAAGTTATCATTTTAAGGTACATAATGTATATGAATTACAGTTTAATCATTTGGATATCTTGTTGAAGTTGCCTAATCAACAATATTCTACAGAATGAAGAAAATGGTCAAACATCTTTTTTCTCTGGATATTTACTAAACTTTCTTTTTTTTAGCAAAGATCCTTTTCAGGTTGGACGGAGGCTTCTATTTTCTGCTTGCTGGAACCAGCTTAATGCACTAATTCCTTGCTTCTCAGGAGCCAACATGAGTCGCTGTACTGCTGTTGGGGGGGAATCCTTACTGCAAGTTTGTGAAGGATTGCTGAAATGTTGCGAAATTCCTTTGCTTTTGTCACAAATGTATATTTCAGTATGTTTTTTTTTCACATTTGAACATGCAACATTATTTTGAAACAAAACAATTTTCCTGAACAAAGTGATATGTTATATTACTTTAGTAGAACTGTTTTATTGCTTTTTATTTCATTCCTTTTCAGCCTACGAGCATATTCACCATCAGTATAAACTTTCCTCATTTCTGTTTGTCTCAGTTAAATTGATACTAAAATGTTCTATCTTGGAAAAGGGGAGAGTTTTTCTGCTTTGATGCCTAAAGCATTTAAAATTGTATGCATTTTTTTCTATTCCTCCTATTTCAGAGAAAATCCATATAATGCACTCTGAAAAGCTCTCATTGTCAATTAAGGAAGCTGTATAGAACAAGTGTATTTTACATGGAAAAAAATAACATATTTAAATGACATATTAAAAAAGTGTTTAAGCAATTTAGATAGTTATGCACATATATATTTCAAGGTATATACATAAGATATATTGTACGCTCAGCATTTAAGCAAAACTGTTGTAACATTGTCATATGGTTCAACATAAGTTTATAGTGTTCAGTTATGCATGGTCTCCATTGTGCTAACCACCATTCAAACACTGATAAGAGATTTTTCAGTTCTCTGTAAAGTTTGCAGTTTATACCGTAAAACCAAAGTGATAAGAGTTTTAATGTACAAGGAAATGGAGCAAAACGATGATTTGCAATGTCAGAAATGGTGGTAAATTTTGTAAGTAAACTTTTATAGGAGAGAGGATTTAAAGTACCTGGAAAGAGTAGAAGTAAAAAAGAGGGGAAAGGAAGGGTAAGCTAGAGGGGTAACAGTGCAGAAGAAGGAGAAGTACACAGAAGGAGAACAGGCAGCTTGAACGTGTGTCTTACTGAATGCGATATGAGACAGGAGGGAATGAAGAAGAGGGGAAAGAACATACATCGTGAAAGCTCTGAAATCATGCAGACACCAATGACTCCACCAGTAGGCAAGTCTTCGTAGCAATCTCGTATTTTACCAACTCACTTGCAGGTTATGGAAATGGCAGTTCCGTATGCATTTCTATTTTCTCTGAGTTAAAATGAATGCGAGGTGAAAGATGGAGTCATCTTTATACAGTTCTGGGAAGTGTCTGGTTGGGCAAGAAAAAGTCTTAGCCGCTTGCTCAGCTAGAAATCGGAGTTTTACTTATGTGATAGTACATTGGTATGTAACAGTATGGGTGTATTTGAATATCAAGGCAAATACAGTGCACTGCATTACTAGTTCTGATCTAATCTGGTATCTTGTACTGTAAGAGGTATTAAATGAAAGATGTCAGCTCTTTGTACGCTGTTCAAGTATGTCTCAGCACTAGAGAGGATCTGTGTTGTGTGGCTTGCCTAGATTTGATTTAAACACCATGCTGTCTTAGTTATTTGGGAATTCCAATCTGAAGTTTTTCTCTCTTTTATATCCAATCAGTTGCCCAACAACTGATTAGATGCTCAAGTCAGGGACAAATGTGAAATTTGTCTTTCAATAATAATATAAAAATAACTCTTTCAAAAGTACTCCAGGTCTCTTGACCCATAGACTGTGAATGGGGTGTTCTGAAAAACTCTTGAACCAGGAGCTGTATTTCAGTGCTGTTAGAGGAGCGGCAGAAACCAGGGGAGCCTGCATGGCTCTGGCCAGCAGCCCTTCTCCATCGGCTGCTCCCTGGGAGAGGTCTGTGCTCAGGGCTGGCCTGTGCCTTGCCCGGAGGAGAGCAGCCAGTGCACCTCCTGTTGCCGCCTTCTGAAAAGTCCCTTCATGTATCAGGTTGTTTTGTAGAGGTGTTACCCCACACCAGCTCCTGCTGCCCTATTTGACAGCGCTCCTGAGGGGCCTTGTCTGGTGGCCATGTGTGGCTGCACGTAACAGGACAGGCACGTGCATGGTCTACCCAGTTGGGTCATGCAAGCACACTGGTCAAACGGTGAGCAAGCCTGTGGCCACATGTCAGCCCCTGGATGAAGTATGTGTATGGTGCTGTGTCTCCAGTCTCACAATGTTGGGGGGGTGAGGTCACATCATGAAGTGTTTTGCATGTCTTAAGCATCCATCGGCACATCTTAAAGAAAATATTGGACACCGGTGTTATACATGAATGCCAGAGGTTTAAAACGTGCACTTAATGTATTTAATGAATTTATGAATTTCCGTGTTTTATCACATCATGTTCCTGTTTTCAGAGGGTAAGTGCCTGCACAAGGACTCGTGTGTCGCTACAAGCATTGATAAAAGGGCTGGGATCAAAACACTAATGTGCTGTAGATGTCCTCTAAGTACAGTTTTCTGGAACTGAGAGGCAGAGGATGCTCAGGAGGCAAGGCACTGGTACCACACAGAAACTGGACGAAGTATAAAGGGCTCTTAGGTAGTTTCTGCAGAAATTGTATCATTCAACGGATCAGCTAAGTATCTCCTTACATATCAGACTTGAAAAAGCATACTGATAGCATTAGATAACAATACTACTTCTATAGAAAGTTGTGATCATATTTATAGCAACTAGGCTTTAATAAACAGTGTGCTCATATGGAAGTCAGTGAAGAAATGCCTATCAGTATATCTGAAACTTTTTTCAAGTGTTTTGTAAAACATAATTGTATTTCAGTGGTTTTCTTCATTCGTATTTTATAACTAAATCCATGCCAGAAGTTTTTTTGAAAGTCATCATAACTGCTTTAAGGACTGTGAACCAAACTTGCAATAAATGCCTTAAAGGTCCATTTTTACTGTCTTTTCAAATTAATTTTATGTTATTTCTTGTTATTTGGCATAGTATTAAGAAATTGACACTTTACGTACAACAATATTTTTTATTCTGTTTAGTAATTCTTTTAGTGTATTCAGGTAGGAACAGTTGTTTGGGTTTTACAGGTAAAGGGTTTGTTGATTTGTTGTTATAGGTGGGAGTAAAAGGAGTAATTGTAATAACAATAACAACAACAGCAATGAAATTTATTACCCAACAATGGTATTTGGATTTCATTTGACTGTAGCTAGTGCATACTCTGTGTTGGAAGGCCTCCAGAGAGAGAACTGAATACATCTGAAATATCACAAAAACCTGAATAAGCAATGCTTTTTTCTCCTCAGACATATACAGTCTTAAATGCTTAGAAAATTGCTAATCCATTAACTTTGCTGACCAAGCCCATCAAGGTTAATTTATGAGACTAAAATAATAATTCAGGAAGTAAAAAAGATCTGACTTCATTGACATAGCCACTAGGAACAGATCTTTTCAGATTATCATAGTAAGAGAACCACAGTGTGTTCTCATATCCATTATATTAAAAGATCTTAAGTGGTGCTCTGTGCATCACTATTGTTATGGGGGGAAAAAAAGCAGAAAAAATACCAGTGTAAAGACCATGGGAATACAGAAAAAATGAATAAAAAATAGATGACACTCATTCTCTGGTTTCCATTTGGGCTTAAAGGAGAGTTGTAATTTACTATTCTAAAAGTTCACACTCCTTTTAACAATGTGTATCACTGCTGTAATATTTTTCCTATTATTTGATTTAATGAAAATTTTAAGTGTGAGAATATACAGGATCATTATTTTGTGAACTGATTTGGTTTATTTTAAAGCAATTAAAAAAAAAAAAGAGCCTGGGAATTCCTGCAATTTCTTTAACCTTGGAATCAAGCTAATGGTTGGATGACACAAAAGTAATTTTACTTAAGGTAACTTTTACTTAAGATAAGACTTTAGTAAAAGATAAGAGACTCTAGAGTAGAGTGGCAAGGCAAATCAGAATTGATTTTAGTTCTGATTCCTGTACCTTTTCCGTGCTACAAAAAATAGCTAAAGGAATACTCCCTACACTTGGGTGAAGCACTCATTCCTAGAAGCTAACTTTTGGTGGGTTACAAAGAGTTTATGTTGTAACCTTCAGGTCCCAATTCCACAGGCATTCTTCCTAGTGGAAAAGCTGACTTTCTTTACTGAGGAAAATTAAATACAAAGTGCAAATCTCAAGCAGCATCTTAACAGTGTTTGCTTAGCTATCCATATCTGGAATGCAGTCCTTTTCCTGCTGGACAGCCCTGAGGGAACTGATGATCAGGCTTCCGTACAGCTGCAGACCTGTAACTCTCAGTTATGTTTCATTAATGAGTGAAGTCTTTGCCCTCTTCTGATTACACAATCTTAGATCTCCCTTTCAACTTACATGCATTGTCTCTGGCAGGTGTATACCTCAGTGCCTTGACTTCCCTTCTTTAGCTGACATTTCTCCTTTAGCTGGGAAAATATTTTGTCTTTTTTTAGTGAGCCAAGACCTATTGTCTTTGTAGGCTGATTATACCCAAAACCCTAAGCAGCTTAATTTATGTTTTCGAGGCTTTTTTCTAGAGTCCGGACCACACGATAGGTCATAGATACTAAAAAGTTTCCTGTGTGTACATATATTCAGTCATATGTACAGAGCCCAGAGCACTCTTAGGGACTGAGTCCATGACGTCTTTGGGTATATAATCACAATAGGTGGCATCTATTAAAATAGATGACAAAAATCATGTAACAGTGTGACTTGAGAGTGGCCAGTAGAGTAATGCCTGCAGAGAGGTGTAACCATGTGTTTGAGTAGAAATAAACTGCCCATGTGTGTCTCTGTAGAGCGTTACTCCAAGGTAGAGCGCTCTGGAGGGCCCTGCACACGTAAGCCTCGCAGATGACCCTGGGGGTCAACTGATGCTGCCTCAACTGCGGTTTCGCTGTGGCTACACGTTGCTCCATGTAAGCTAATTACTCTTTCTAATAGGTGAATTCTCCCAAGATAAAAGCTGTAGGAAAGCATTGGAAAACTACTGGAAAACTATGCAAGGTCAACCAAGGCATAGGCAAGTATTAAAACCTAATAAAACCACATTAGAACAAAAAAGTTTGGCTTGGTTTTTTAATGACCAAAATAAAAGCTGTCCTCCCTTTAGCAGGAAGACAAACTTTGGCAAGATGCCACATGTGGCATGAAGTTATAGGGCTGTAAAAGTATAGCTTTGGGACGATGTGTCATGGAGTTCTGTGCTCTCTTAATATCCTTCATAATTTTGGTGGGTTAAAGTATGGCATTATATTCTTGAAGTTATATTTCTCTGTAGGAAAAAAAAGCAAAAATCAGTTGATTCAGTGCAAAAAAAAAATGAGGAGTGCCCTTGACAGAATTAAATACAGTTCATCAAAAAGAGGTGCTTCTATTTTAACAAATTCTGGAGAGGTCCAAAGGGTAACCCCAGTGCAACAAGGTTGAAGTATTTTGAAATTTTTATATTTTGTGACTACATCTTTTCTTAGAAGAAATATAAGAGAAGTAGGTCTCTTAGAGCAAAAAGCTTGAATGGGATTTTACTTTCTGTGTGCATTAAAAGCTAAATTTGGGGTTCTATATGTTTTGTAGAGTGTTGAAAGTACAGTCTAAAGAGCTGTATTCATAAGCAGAATAGTGTCAGTTATGTCTGTCATGAACCCACCACATAGCCTGTAGTGCAATTTCCGCAATTACTAGAATAATCGAAGGGAATCTTATGGGAGTATTGGTCTTGGTCTTGTATGGAATTTCACATTTCTTAGTTCAAAGTTTGGATTTATATAAAAAACAGTTTTCTGCTACACATAGAGTACGTATGTTTCCTATTAAAAAGAACGTGATTAATCACTTCCTACAGTAACTCAAGGAGAAACACTGATTTCCTTTCATTGTCTAAAATGAGATAGAATATGGTAAGCAAACAAGCTACGGAACTAAAAGTGTATTTGTTTTCATAATATGCATTGGTATTTTCTATCTCTAGAATTAATTTATGTGGCCAAGCAGCAACTGAAATTATCATTCACTACTTTTAATCTGGCCATGTATTTCATTTTTTTTAAAAATCACATATATCATTCAGGTGATTTGAAGCAAGCCATTTGTTTGGGGTTTTATTCCCTCTCCTAGTCCAGAGGCAGATTACTAATGTTAATAAATTGCTTTCATGTGTAGTATTATACTTTTATCAGTATTCTTGATGTGTAATCTGATTTAGTTTCAAAATAAACCCGTATTACATTGATAGAAATATAGGATTAGCAGTTGACAAGAGATTAAGGCCAATTTGTCCTACTGATTAGTTGAGAATTGTGACCCGAATCCTTTACCAAAGAGAAAGCACCGTTATAATAAATACATTACCAAGAGCATTAATCAGCTTTTACTAAATAAACTCTGGAGAGTATGCTAATAAATAAGTAGACTCTAATTGCAAACTAAAAAGGCTGGCTACACAGGCTTTTAACTATATTTTACTAAGGTGATAGACTTTTGGTTTTAAATTGTTTTCTTCCACATGTAGGAAAAGACTAGGGAAGAAGATGAGGCAGTACAAAATTTATGCAACTCTCCTCAACAGATTTTCTGTAGAGGGTAGGTATATAATTGAGCCCTGATATTTTCATAAAGCTTTTGTGAGAGGTGGATGCAATGAAAAGAAATATATCACTGAGGTGTCCAAACTGAACTCCAGGCAGTGCTAGCTTTGATCTTATAGAAGTCCTCTGGAAGACACTTCTCACACACAAAGTGTGGGAGACACCTTATGCCATATATACACAGAAATTCCAGACAGATGAGAAGAAAATCCTATAATGAGACTAGGAAGTAAGAATAAAAGGCTTAATTTTGGGACAAGATGTGCCAATCGTATATGAACCAAGTGATAGTGCTCCAGTCACAAATTATTCATTGAACTCTCTCTCTGTAATGTAGTTACCAACTCAGTGAGATATACCCCTGTGAGATTTCCAGCTCGCTGTGGTATAGATAAAATTAAATCTCCTAGTTGTAGGCATTTATATGATTAAAACCTTTACTTATATTTCCAAAAAGGATTTTTTGTGTTGCCAACCATTTCCTTAAAAAGCAACATACTTACATTACCACTTGATCTCATTAATAAGGGAAAAAAAGGAGAAAGCTATAAGTGAGATCAGAACGTTTAGCTTGACCTTCCACAAGATTTTTTTTCTTTCCATAATTAGAGGTAAAAATAGAGAGAGAAATGTAGGGTGATCTTTCTTGGTAAGAATATTGCTAAGTTATCTTTTCTTATTCAGAGCAAAAGAATTCTCATAAGATCCCTGCTAGAAAAAAAACATACGTCTCATCAAAAAACTTTAAAGCTGTTTTATTTCTGTCTTCACAGTAAACAAGATTTGTTCTTTGTATTGTTACATAAGGAAACGCCATCACAGTCCTTTCTGAATTAATTAAATCTGGAGAGCATATCTTTTTTTAGGTTATGTGAGAGCTATTCAACAGAATAATTTAGGCTTTCCTTTAAAAAGTTTCAATTTGAAAACTTCTTTTGGGATTTTATAATCCCTTAGTTAACATGTGATATAATATCTGTGAATTTCTTGTTGTATTCTGTGAAAAAAGGCTCTGACTTCATCCGACTGAAACTTGAGAGTGAAAAGAAGAACTTTATAGGGCAATTTCGTACTTTTACTCTGGCAGTTATTCAGTTTCCAGTTTGGCTGAAATGTCTAAGATACCTGTAGTGACAGTTCTATGTCTCTATCTAGTTTATACTTTAGGGAAAAAAAAAAATCAGTTTTATTGGTTTCCAGTTGAAATATTTTTGCTAGTATTGTAAATTTTTTACATAGCCACCTCAATGACTACTGTTTGTATTCTTCCAGAAGGATAATACTCACCTACACATTGCTCTACAAACCACCTTCACTAAATAACAATGTGCCACGAAGGCAGATTTACTTCAGATCTGAAAAGGACAGCAGGAAGAGGGCTGTCGTACTTTTGTCTTGGACAGTTATCAAAAGTGTGGTTTTAGTATCAAAAATAAATAACTATTGCATTTATATTTACAGATTCAGTAGGGCTGCATCTTTTTTAATTTAACATTTCACAATAATACAGGATTTCCTTCCTTGTACTTAAATGGAATGAAATAGTAAAGGTCCTTTAGCAAGTCATATCTCAATATTGAATTTGTGTCTTTAACACTACCCATGCAATCAGCAATACTATTAATACGCTTTTGATAAATGATTTTTTTTCAAAGGGTGGAAGGTAATTTATAAAATAATTACCTGAAAGTAAAAAATCATGAAAATAGCCCCAGAAGTAAAGGTGGTATTAGAGGCACGCTTTGTAGTCTAATTCAGATAAATTCTCTGACCTCAACTGGTATGTGACTTCAGCCCAGAAAGCCAGCCGTCTCAGCCCAGAAAGCCAACCGTATCCTGGGCTGCATCAGAAGTGTGGCCAGCAGGTCGAGGGAGGTAATTCTGCCCCTCTACTCTGCTCTGGTGAGACCCCATCTGGAGTACTGCGTCCAGTTCTGGAGTCCTCAGCACAGGAAAGTCATGGACCTGTTAGAGCGGGTCCAGGGGAGGGTCACAAAAATGATCAGAGGGCTGGACCACCTCTCCTATGAAGACAGGCTGATCAAGTTGGGATTGTTCAGCCTGGAGAAGAGAAGGCTCCAGGGAGAACTTATTGAGGCCTTCCGGTGCTTAAAGGGGGCCTACAGGAAAACTGAGGAGGGACTTTTTACAAGGGCATGTAGTGATAGGATGAGGGGGACTGGCTTTAAACTGAAAGAGGGTAGATTTAGCTTAGAAGAAGTTTAGATTAGGAAAAAATTTTTCACTGTGAGGGTAGTGAGACACTGGAACAGGTTGCCTGGAGACGTTGTGGAAGCTCCATCCCTGGAGGTGTTCAAGGCCAGGCTGGATGGGGCTTTGAGCAACCTGGTCTATTGGGAGGTGTCCCTGCCCATGGCAGGGGCACTGGAACTTGATGATCTTCAAGGTCCCTTCCAACCTAAACCATTCTGTGATTCTATGATTGCGTGGATATTGCAGTATTTGAAAAGTTCAGTTTTACTGCACTCTCATATTGCCCATTTCAGCTAGCTGTCATATGCTTGTATTATAAATAAGTCTAATTTGTGCTCTCCCTAGGATAAAATGGGGAGGTAAATGTTATAGTACTTCCGCTTTTAAACACCACAGAAGAGAAACAGCTCATGGGAAGTCATGCAGATATTGAGAATACAGCTGTGTGGGCTCTTCATGCTTCTGGACTCTTTGTGCTGGTGTCCCTCATAATGAACGGGGATATGCCTCCTAGGCATCTTCAGACCATTTAGATTGATTTTGTCTTCCACGGAAGAGGTGTGATGATGTTATCACTCAAAACTTGTATGTGCCACTAACAGAAAACCCCTACAGGAGAAATTGTATTAACATATTAAATGATGTTACCTTAAAATTAGCTAAGTGTACCAGTGATGATTCACAGAAAATACACAAGCAACCATTAGATCAGGAAGGTGAACCCTCTACTCACAAACAAATTACTCTAACCATTAGCCTACAGTCATGGGTCTCTTATCATTGCTTTATTTGGCCTTTTTTTTCTTTTTTTGGGTGCTAGCAAAAACTTCGGTTTGCAAAATAGTGCATGTCAAGTGTGTGGCAGATGGTGCTCGCCAGGCACTCTCCAAGGAGGTGGGAAATGCTTGTCTTCTCTAGCAGGGGAGGGGCTCTGAACTCAGATCTCCCTCCATCATGGATACATCATCTTGGCTGCAATATAAAACTGAGATTCGGTTTCTGCTTCCCTAGAGATGTAAAAAAAGAAAGCAGTGACCAAAACTACATTTCTTGAGGAGAGTCCTGCAGCTGCAGTTTGTAAAGCGTACCTGATTCATCCCTGAGGCAGAATGTGCAGGACCTGCTTTTTCAGAATGCTGTATAGCATAGGTCCTTGCCATATCCATGTTGGCAAGTGTCAGTAGCTTCTCAACATCTACAGAATCAAAATTAGAGGGAAAATTAAGATAAAAAACTGCTTTGGGGGAACTGAGGCACCACTGGGGCTATAAGCAGAATTTCTTAGGTTTATTTATTTGCAATGAGATGCCAAATTCCTGTGCACTTTAGATGCTTGTACCCATTTTTAAACCATTTTTTATTCATATCTGACCTTTGCAGTCTGTATAAAGAAGTGAGACAAACACAGTGGAGGATAAGAGAAGAACAGAAAAGAGCAGTTACTGAGATGAGCAGAAGTCAATGGAGAGCCAGAATATAAGCCTAAAACTTGTCAAGTCCCTATTCCATGCTTTAGCAACACAACAAAAAAGAATTTGTGAAATTATTTTTTCTTTGGGTGTACATTGTGCTTTTTAGCTATGCTTTTAGGGAACTCCAGGTCATTTTATTTTTTTTTTTTTTAACAAAGTAAAACATATCCCTGAATTACCAAATGCTTTGGGAATGGATAGTGAAGGTTTTGAAGACATCGGAAGTGCATCTAATTTCAGTGGAAACTTGAGAAGCTAGCTCAAGGAATGCACTGGTGAATTGTATATTTTTTGCCACAGTTTTTTGTATTTTAGTAGTTTATGTCTGAGGAATTGCTCCAAGATTTTTCATGAATGTCAGTACAGATGACATTTTGATTACTGCATGAACAAAGTGATAGGATTTTCTCTAGTACTTAGGCATATGTAAGTTCAGTTAAACTCTCTCTTCCTGCTCAGGGAATATATTAAGAAGCAATAAATTGTCATTGAGAACATGACACAGAAGGAAGAAAACCTGCAAGTTGTTCTGAAACCACTCCTAACGGAGCGTGTTTAGGAGAAGGTGAATGATTCCTTAACAAAGGCAAAAATTTATTTTTTTCCTCATCAGCTAAATAATTTGTGTATGGTTCTTTGTGTATCTGCATAAAATGAACAGATCCTTTGGGAGATATTTTCTTAGCAGTCATGCTTTTTATTGTAAATTAATCAAAACATAGTTGTCTTAATATTGGGAGGGTTTTTGTCTTTTTGTACCTATTTTTAGGAGGTTTTCCTATGCTTGCAAGTGCTTGTGTAAATGACATTGAATTTTTTTACTGTAATCTTTTTATTACAATGCAAAATGTTTAACTATATATATTATCTATTAAAAGTCAGCTCAAGAAGTTACATTCAGGTTTTATCCAGTTTTGTAACTATAGTACTCTAATATTTAGGTTTTGCCATTGTCTAGGTAGAATTTGGTGCCAGCAAAAATTATTTTTAGCTTAGTCTATGAAATCACATTGAGACTTAATTGAAAATATTCACAGTAATAAGTACTCTTCTTGTTACTATTTGCTGCAGTAAGACCTGTCAAGAATAAATCTGTACTGTGAAGAAAAAATTACTTCCCTGTGATTAACTTAATTAATAGTTACTGAATTTTTTTTTAAGGTGGGTATCTTACGTATTTTTGAAAATGTAAAATTAATGCCATTTTTTCTGTGAAACATGAAGTGTTAAGGCAGTGCTATAATTTACTAAATATTAAGTGGAAAAAATAACAGTAACACCTTACAAAATAAAACCTATTTTTATAGAAACTCTGTATCATAGATGTTCTAAAATCTGTAGCTCACATGTTCTAGCAAGGCAATATTCTACCTGTGTTTCATCACAGCATAAAAATATGCTGTGATATATGAACATCAGAAAAGTACAGATCTGTTTTAATTTAATAACTGCATTAATTTACTCATTGATTTCTGAATTATATTAGTAACAAGTACAATTATTTTTGCAATAAGCATTCATATAAAACATTATGACTTGAATAAACATCAACATTTTATAATTTTGACATAACTTTTTAATATTTGTTTTAATATTTTCTCTGTCTCAGTTGGGTATGTTCTCTTTGTTTCCCAATTAGTAACAAGCTCCCTGCTGGTTTTGGGCATATCTCCAGAGCAGGTATTTCAGTTGGCTCTTTTGTGCAGTTTGTAGGCAACTGAAAAGTTGTTTCAGTTTGTGATCTCTGCATACTATGAGGTGCATTACTTGACTGAAAATCCAGCTCCCATCCAGAGGATGCAAATAAAATTGCTTTATATGAATATGTGTAGCTTGGAGGAAAAAAATGGTTCAGGCAGACTTTTTATTACTTCCTTCTTGTAAAGACATTCTGATTTTATTTTTGAGGTTGAATATCATTTATGAATGTGGGAAATTAGCTGAGTACATGTGTTTGCTATTAAGCATATGAGTAGTTCCACTGAAGTTAGTGGTACGTTTGAGGGTTACAGACCCTCGCAAAGGGATGGAAGACATGTGAATCCACTTTTCACACAAAAGCAATCCTGTTTTCTGCTTCAGCTGTCTTTCTTTGCTAGGACCACTAAAGGATAAGAACTAAAGAAACCCTTCAGCTGTCTCGCTGTTACTACACTTTGTGGTTTAACTTCACCATCTTATCAATAACTGGTCATGTCATCAGTAAAGGGACAGAAATGCCAGGAAGGGTTTCAATCGTTTGCAGTTAAATAGGTGAACTACATAGAAGTCCGGAGAGAACTGTTCACTGTGGTGTTCCATCAGCTACCCAGCGGCTGAAGACCATAGTGCCACAGGAGTCACCTGTGAAAGCACCGCTTCTCAGCTAGCGTGCAAGCTAAGAGACTCCTCACATTCCGTTAATGAACTGACAGAAGCCAATTGCCAGCGACAGGTACCCATTAGAGGTCAGGCTGCAGGAAAATTAACAGATCAGTCAGTTCAGCAGCTTCCTTATGGAGAGGTCTGCAAGTGCTTAGTGCACAGTAGAAGTCATTAACTTGCATGCCTTTTGCTATTCCATTTAAGCAAGTGCTTTCATGCAGCGTGTTGGCAGATTATAGGAATTGTTGAATAGAACCCCACTGG
Organism: Charadrius vociferus; assembly: GCF_000708025.1. Classification (NCBI taxonomy): domain Eukaryota; kingdom Metazoa; phylum Chordata; class Aves; order Charadriiformes; family Charadriidae; genus Charadrius; species Charadrius vociferus. The sequence continues at coordinate 2,297,310 of NW_009650064.1, read as the reverse complement.
GAAAAGGATTCTTTGCAATTTTGAAATTAATTTTCTCAGATGGTCCAAGCTGAATCTTGGCTTTTGCCACCATGCTTGTTTCTTCTCAGTGGGGAGATGAACCTAAACATGTGCCAGTTTTGTCTGTGTTGCATATTCTTAGCTTTCCTGGATTGAGGAAGGAACTTTCTGTCTATTTTACCTTGGTGCCACCCTATACTCATCTGGTGTTTGAAGATACTTAGTATATATGGAAAGGAATCTGAAGGTCTCCTTCTGGAGAGACCTCTAAAGCTCTGAATCTTGCGATCACTTAAGGTTACATCTGGACAGATAAATAAAAAGACCAAGGTCTGTCACTGGTTCTGAGAGTGAGATCTGGCTAATGTCCATATGGCTAACCTATCTTAAGCTTTCCTTAGAGCAGGATCACCTCATCCCTAAGATCTACTGGCATCCTCCCATGCCCATGCTGCCTCCTGAACTGCTTTTTTGGGAAATCTCTGCTGCCTTGGGTCAAAATAGTGGCAGGGAGTGGGCTAAGAAATCATGAGAATGCTTCTAAGTCAGTGTCCTGACCCTGTAGACTTCGGTACTATAAACATAACCTGAGAAAATCAGTTTCATGCAGCCACCCCTCCATGATGGAGGATTTATTTGCCTGTCTGCACCCTCCATAACACCTTGCAGTTTTATAACGCCTCAGCTAATTTCATCTACATTTGAATGAGTAGACTATAAAGATAATTAAATTCTGGAGGATAAGGTGGGTGGCAGAGCAATGTGCTTATAATATTTACCTGCATGTAAATCCTGCTGCAGCCCCTCTCTCCACATTAGTTATTCTGAGTTTTATAGCTTTGTGTTTTTTAATTCTTTTTATTCACATATAAGCGCAGACAGGATAGAAGTGGCTGAAATCACAGTCAGTGATCATACAGGTAACACTTATTAAAATCCTTGAACTTATTTTCCATTTAATTTTTTGGCATATCACCAAGAATTCTGTTCTCATCTGAAAATACTTGATAGGTAGCTAATTAGCCATTTTTAGCTAATTTGCATTCCTTCCCTTCAGCAGAGTTAACTGCATTTTCCAGTTCCACCTTCAGCCCATCAATTCCTCCACCTCTCATTCTGAGTTATGGCACATCTGTCCAGCGTGTAAATACCAGAGAAGTGAGCACATTTGTTGCTTTTTTGTTTTCAGCACAGAGACTTTGGATCTCACTGAAAGTAGGTAGCCTTGACATGAAAGCAGACGTGAAAACAGTGATCTCATAGGAATTCTCTAGATTCTAGAAAAAAAGACTTGATAATTAAAAATATTAAGAAGAAATTTTTCTATCAATTCTTATGAAATCAGAGGTCTGTAAAACATTGGTCTTAAATCAGAATGAAAGGAAGGCACTAATATAGGATAATATTGATATCAAAGGAAGATAGCAAGGTATATCTGACTAGTAAAAATGTACAGATCCAGGATGAAGCGCTCAGCGCCCGTGGCTGGTAGCAGACAGCCTGTTGAGAAGATTTTCATCAAAGATGAACTACAGCCTGAAAGCAGAAGTGATTGGTGAGGATGAACAACAGCAGGAGGCAGCAAGGCAGACTTTAATGTGAGAGAAAGAGTCAAGAGGTGAGGGAAGTGGAGTGTGGAGAAATTCAACAATTATATCAGTGAAAGAAGGAGAAGCAGGCGCACACAGGAGAGGACTACATGACAGCATGGGTCTTGCTGCGGGTTAGAGTGTGGGAATCAGGAACAAGGGAGTTAGAGGAAGAACAGCAGCTGGGGAAGAATATAGCAAGAGAGAAAAGCTTTTATAAAGGAGAAGTGCGTAGGACTGCTTGGAGTCACTAGGACAATCATTCTGAAAAAGCAGAGTACATGAGCAACTCAGACGGAAATTCCTTTTTCTCCATAGTTGTCATGCTTTCTTTCCCCTTGTTCCTTGTAATCCTTAATTAATTTTCTGCTATTGTTTGGGCTCAGTAATTATTTATTAGTGTATCACCTGTTGGTTTTTAATATCAAACAGTTATAAAAGTGTTGTAGTTTCTAATAAGCCAAAATAGTAATTAAATATCACAGCTTTGTTGAGGACAAGAAATCAGATTATAGTTTCACGGGCCCATCCTCAATGCAATAAACAAAAATAAGCCAGCTGTGTTAAAATTTCTATTTATTTTGAATTAAATGTTCATCTGGATTTTTATGTTACCTTAGGATACCTTTTAAGGTGCCTTTTTGAAGTATCTCTCTTAATTTGGTAATGAAAAGTAGACAGAAAATGTCCAATTCTTTGAAAAAAATTTAGATTCAACAGTCTCAAAGAAAGCAAGCCTGATTTAAATGTGTTTGAGATGTACACACTTCTGTCAAAGATGCATGTATGTAATACACACATTTGTACACACACACACACATATATATTTCCTATATACGTATTTTAAGTTTTTTATGTTTTCCTAACTTCAGTTGTTCTACAGATATTAGAGGTATTGGAGCCCACACCTCTCCCCTCAACAATAACCTCACCTCTCTTACCTAGCAGACTGCAGTTCTTGATCACATCTCCTGAATCCTTGGAGCTCTCTCATGGCTCCCACATCCCATCCTCGTGGGAGACAAGCTGTGCAAATGGTGACCCGCACATCCCCGCCTAAGCTCAGGCTCCTTCACGGGAGCACTGATTTGCAGCTCTCAGCAGCCATTTGTTTTCATTAAACATGTAGGAAACTAATACCTTTATGCTCCCTATCTACTATTTTTGCTATTGAATGCAAATATTCCATAGGTGGAAAAGTTAGTTAGGAGAAAAGAATGTCCACGTGGGCAGACAGCACAACTGTATAAGAACCTTTTCCTTAGGAGATGTCTAGAAATGACACACAGTTTTCATACCCAGCAGCTGCAGTTGCCCTGTCAGGTTGCAGCACGGGGCATTGCTCGGCTCTCTGTGCATCGGGACAGGATAATTAATATTGGTGGTATATTTCAGTCCTGAAATGGAGTTTTTCTCATCTTCACTTCTCAGCCTGGGCTGAGCACGGAATTGCCAGCTGGGTGCATGAATTGGGGTGGGCACTCGGTCATGAAGTTTGTTGTCTCACTGAGGGATTATGCCATGAATTGGGCTCTCGGTCAAATTGAAAGCCAAACCTATGTAAGTGAAGCCAGTAGATTAATTTCTTCCTAACGATTAACAGTATACTGTGGAGATGCGTTATTTTAAAAAATGTAGTTCGTGCCACATACAGCAACTCATAGCATCACACCGGTAGGATTTTTGGTCCTTTTCTGAATGGGCTGCCTGAGAGTGAACACCCTTGCCCTGGCGTTGGCAATGGCTAGTGGGGTTAATACACTTCTCTGTTTCTAATTTCTGTAATTCTCCTGGTGAAAACTGATATTTTCTGTATATGCAATAGATATTATTCTCATTTAACTGCTTCATTACTGTCTTCTAATCTGAGATGTGGTGAGAAAGTCGCCATGTAACAGTGTCTACACTGACGCTTTCTCTGGCAGCCAAGCAACAGCTTGGTTTCTGTGACTTTTCCATGCAAGTTTTTCTTCACTATGTTAGTTCAGTTCATTTTGTAATAAGTTTGCAGTGACAAGGATATGGGATTTTTTTCTTCTGATCTGTCAAGAGACAGCTTCAGAGACAATCTACGGATCCATCTCCATATGCAAATCATGTGCAACATTTAATATATTTCAGGAATGAGTGAAGAAGGCCATAGAAGTGCTCCAAGAGAGAAGGGTGAGATTCACCTGCAGGTGTGGAAATGATTTCTTAGTGATGACTATCACTCCCACCCACTCCTTACTGGCTTGAAAACGCACTAAAGCTTTGTTATGCAAATGCCTAAGCCCTAAACAGAAAGAAGATCAATTGAAAGAATGAATGAAATGAAATGAAATGAAATGAAATGAAATGAAACGAAACGAAACGAAACGAAAGACTTCACCACTGGTTATTCCTGGAGCTGTTTTTTCCTGTTACTTTCTTCAGCAGTTTATGATTGATCCTTGCTTAGCTTAATAAGTGCGGAGTACTTATTTTTACTAGACAGGAGTATGACACAGGAACGATGAGATGTGATATTGCTGCTCTCAGGACAAAAAGAAATTAGTCTTGGCCTCCCTGTAGAAAAAAAAAAAAGTAAAGTAGGTTTTAAGGCAAACTCTATTTTATAGTAACACCTTTCCCCAAAAGTAGGCAACTCCTATTCTTATGCTATACGGTTCTGCACTGTATATGCACTTCTCTCCTACAGCACAGGATATCTTGGTTTCTCGTGTATGTCAGCATGCCCTCACGTACTCAGTAGTTAAAGTAATCTTCCTTGCATATTGCTCTGACAGACTTTCTTTCTCCCTTTTTATCCCCATAAATTTAACCTCATTGTCCTGAAACTTCAACATCCTTCAGGATTCTTCCGCTTATCCTCACTCAGTTTTGTTTCTCATCAAGTTACTTCTCTTCCTTTCACTCTGACAGCAAAGCTAGATGCACGGATAGCATTTAGATGGAATAAAAATCAGCAGATTATGTTTGTTCACAACTGCGGGTAGACTGTGGCGAGGAGTGTATTATGAATACCTATTTAGACATCATTTATGAGTAAATTCCTTTGCTTCTTTACAAAATACAGTCTTGCACACTTATAAGCTAGATAAGTAGTCTCTCTTTTACAATTTTAGGCCCTCAGGTTTAGGTTACATCGTTGTTCAGTAGTGAGGAAACAAAATGGGGCGTGTGAAGAAAGTGTTTCCTCCCCAGAAAAGAAGGGAGGGGAAATGAAGAATTTTTATTATGGGACAAGAAAAGGATTGTTCTCTCTCTTCCTCTGTTTACATATACGGCACTATACTTCATGGAAAAAAATATTTAGATTATTATAATTCAACAAGGGAGGTAAGATGAACATTCAGAAAAGACATTTTTGGGGGGTTACTGTTCAGTGATGTAGAAATGACCATAAGCTATCAGGCAGGGTAGAGCTCAGTGGAAGTTCATTAGAAGATTAGTCCTGTGCACGGTTGATGCGTACAGGGTATTGAATGCTGAAAATGATTCTGCCCAACCTGCACCTCTGTTATGTCATGGGCGTCGTGACTGCTTTGACAGAAATGTGGTTTCTGCACGCTTGGCGCTCTTCCCACTTCCGGAATGTATGTTCCACCTTCATTCATATAATCTTATGGGCATTAACAGTATGCCAGTAGACTTCTTTCTCAGACATCTATGCACCCAATTTTGTCCTATAATACCAAAAAAAAAAAAAAAAAAATTAGTTATATTCTAGCCATTAATGGGTGATGTTTTGATACCTTTCTGAATACTATTGTATTTTACTTCATCTGCTCATAATAAATGCTTAGAATTAACAAGTTATGTTGCAAGTAATTACATGATATGATCTTAATAATTTAGAGAAGAACTACTGTGTTTCCTTCTATTTTGTGAAAGCAAACAATACTGTATTTGTTCATAAAAGTGATAACTTGCAGTAATAGAAATACAATATAGACATAGTGCCGGATAATTATATCGGTGAAGCAGCAGGCTTAAGCAGAGTGCAGCCATTTCACAATACAAGTGTTCATGCCAGTGAATGCCATGTGTTCCTTTTAAAACATTTTTAATACAATAACAAAACTGTTAGCGTAGAAGGATAATTACAATGTTACTTCTATTTGTTCTGAAAATAAATCGCCAGTACAGACAGACATTTGAGAACCATAAAAGGAACAGGAATGCAACTTCATTCCACTCTCAAATTCATCATTTAGAGGTTCTGAGCACGTACATTATCTTTTGATTTTGCAGAAGTATTTAATACAATGTTAAATAATAAATGTGTGGTCTTAGAATGCAGCTTTTTAAAGAAAAGGTCACTGAAAGTATCTCAGTCACAAGGAAGAACAGATGTGTTCCTCGCTATTGAACTCCAAAGCTCTTTGAGAAATTTATTAACCTGATTTTCATATGACCATCATCATATTCAGTACTTATGATGATAATATTATTTTGTATCACAGAATCACAGAATGGTTAGGGTTGGAAGGGACCTCTGGAGATCATCTAGTCCAACCTCCCCGCCAGAGCAGGGTCACCTACAACAGGTTGCACAGGACAGTGTCCAGGCGGGTTTTGAATGTCTCCAGAGTGGGAGACTCCACAACCTCTCTGGGCAGCCTGTGCCAGTGCTCCACTACCCTCAAAGTAAAGAAGTTCCTTCTCATGTTAAGATGGAATTTCCTGTGTTTAAGTTTGTGCCCATTACCCCTCGTCCTATCAGCATCATTATTTCGTACCCTAATTAATCTGCATATGACTGTTTCCTCTCACCACCTTGCTGACTGAAAAGACTGTTTTGCAGTCTGATCCAGATATTCTCATTAGTTATTTTTTTAAACAAACAGGATTGTTGCAAAGAATCAGTTGCTGACGCTTATTGCATCTTTGTCACTCTTGCTGAAGTACAACAAAGCAGGGCAGTTGACACAAAGCATCTAATACTTCTTGATGAGAGACTGAAAAATAAAGATGTTAGTATGGCCACCTGCAAATGCTAAGTCTCTTCAAACTTGATGGATTCAAAAGTCCTGCAGCAAGGGACCAGCAGCCTGAATGACCCAAGAAGTCCCTTCTAGCCATGTGTTCTGGACTGCTCCCCCCACCCCCAATCAAAATACTAGGTCAGATTTTTTATTCAAACTGAACCTGAAATAAATTGAGGGTAGAGAATCCTCTCTAATGAAACAGTTGCTTTCTAAATACAGTCAATTATTATATATCTCACAGAGTAAACTTTATTTAGTACTGTGATTCTCAGCAAATTTCTTTCCTTTTCTTGAGAAATAAAGGATCTTTTTCATACAGAGATGTTTTTGAAAATTAAACATTGCCTTATTTTGTAAATTTCAGTTATCCTATATTTGAGTTAATGATAGTTTTTTTACAAAATATGAATTAAATTATTACTTTTACTTGGAATCCACTGGGATAAAAAACTACAATTTCCTAGCTTCCCTTTCTCCTCTTCCAAATCCTAAGGAAGAAGAAAAGGTTCACAGACTCCCCTAAAAGTCAGTGATTTCTGATCTCTAGATGGAACTACATTTGAAAGTGAAGGATCCTTTTCTAAAAATAGCCTGCTGTTACGTCTTCTCTGCTTGATAGATTGGGTACAACTGATACTCACTAGTGGAGTAATTACAAAAGGAAGAGGTAGTTCTCGAGGTAGCCAGACACAAAATGCAGGTCTTCATAATTTAAAGGTGTCTATTTGGGTAGCTTTTGGGAGCTAATTTGCATGTTTGAGTTAAAACTGTGAATCAAAGGTATGATGTCCTGTTATGTGATATAAAACAGCCTTCATGCGTATATAAAGCAGCCTTCTAGCAGTAACCTTGGATGCGATGCCAAGACGTAGGAGCGTAGTGCATAAGCAAACATAAGAAAATGTTAGTCTGACTAACAGAAAATCATAGAATGTTTTGGGTTGGAAGGAACCTTAAAGATCATCTAGTTCCAACCCCCCTGCCTTGGTCAGGGATACCTGCAAAAGCACTTTTGATGACTGTAGGTATCAGACCTGCTAAATCTTAGGTGCTGAGCAAAGACCCCCTCTTTTGTGCCCTTTTACTCCCTCACAGCAACTGGAGGTCGTGCTTTGCAGTGTGGTTGTTTGGTCTCTGTCCCATGAGTGCACCTGAGCTGGCAGACAGAGCTGGTCAGAGAGTACCAGCTGGAAGAACCTGCTTCACTGCACCTCAGGGAGCATGTGGTAGGGACTCAAGGCAGCGGAAAAGGCAATGACCACATGACTTGATACTTTAGTCAGCTGAAAACCATGTCAAATTTCCCATAATGTCAGTTATCTGGGCATTTGGTAGGAGCCCAGAGTACAACCAAAGCCTGTTTGGTCTCTGTAATGGAATCGCAGTAATAAAAATAGATACATTTCTCTGTTAGTTTCACCCAATCCAAAGGAATAAATTCAGCCTGCTCTGAACTCACCAGTGGCTCCTCAAATCTCTGGAGATAACACTTCCAGAACAATCTCCTGTAGCTGCCCCAGTCTGTGTCCTCTGTCTACTTTCCCCTCTCTGTATATACGACAAATTTCCCCATGTTCACAATTTTCATATGATTACTGAAGTTCCCTTTCGCAATTAACTTTTCCTGTTTCAAATCTTTTCTCCTCTATAAGAAATCCCATCCTTGGTCATACTGAATTCAAAAGGAGAACTACTGCACCCAGTATTTGTCTTCCAGCTGGCCTGTTCATGTCAAAAATCCTTTCTGTAGGGTGTGATCTTGCAAATAGCAGTCCAGGAACCTTTATGTCCCTGCAGACTCTCATTTGGATCACCAGGGCTCTGCAGGCATTAGGGTTTGTGTCCACAGGTTCTTTTATGTGACTTGGGCCAAAGATTTTACTGGGTACTTGGCTACAGTCATCCTTCTAGTTCAGTCTTGTCTGGCTAGCCTGAGCTGCATGAAAGGAGGTTTCTTCCCTTCCACTTGAAATTTGGCAGTGATGATCAATGATTTCTCCAAGTCCCGTATAAAAATTAATTGCACCACTTGCATCAAATCCCAGACCGAGGTGTTTTCTAGTTAAACATATATATCTTTGATTCTGTCATTTGTTGGTGTGTGCCTAAGAAGCAACTGCTCATATTTTGTCCTTCATTTATATGTCATGTTCACCTAACACTTCAGTTGTCTCTCCAGGCCTGTTTGCTGCCTTCCTGTGATGGATCTCATTACGTGTTTGCCAACATCTTAGCCACTAATTTACCTTCATCCCGTCAGAAAATTTTACCTATCTTCAAAGACTTTCCTAGTCAGGAAGTCTAAAAAAAGTTTCCCATTTTTCTCTATAGTTTCCTTTTGTCATATCACAGTAAAATGGCCCAGGTTTATACTTTTCTGTCTGTGTCAATCACACATGACCTTGAAATGGGATTATCTGATACACCGCAGTCCTGCTGGATGCAACACAAAGCAAGCATAGAACCCGAGTCAAAATTTGTACACTGAAAGAGGCATAGGTCCCTGAGTTCAAGCACTTAGAGTTGGTCACTGCTTTCTCACGCCACTGTCTGAACACAGATTTTTATGTGTTGAGGCTTTCCAAAATAGAAAGGAAATATTTTCATCGCTCTTTGCAGCTTAGAAGTTGTTAAAAAACTAAGAAAGTTTATTTCTTATTAGGTAATCTCAAATTGAAAGTGATTAATGTTTTCCTGCCTCTGTTTTGACTCCACAGTCAAACTCATATGTTTGAGGGTTTTTTTCCCCCCAGATATGAAGTTACAATTGTTAGGAAAATAATATAACAAATCAGCACAGAAAAGATCATTATTCTGTTGTATGCCTCTTTGATGGCCCCACAGCCTCAGAAAGCACACAGAGCTAGAGCAAGTAGGAAGACATGCAACAAAGGTGATGAAAAATATGGAATAGGATTTTTCAGTTCAGAAAAAAATGACTGAAGGAGATAACTGAGGGCTGTAAAGTCAGGAATACTGTGAAAAAGATGACTACAGAATGTTTTATTCATTTTTCTCACAGTGTGAGAAATAGGGTGTTGCAGGCAATTACTAGGAAAACAAACAAGAGGAAGTACTTATTCACAGTACAAATTTAACCTGTGGGACCTATTCCATAGGATACTGTATAGACCTGATGTATATACTGGCTCAAAAAGAGTTTAGACAAAATGAGTTGGATTGGACCTGGCAATGGCAATTAAACACAAAAGCCTCTAACTCAGAGAGCCTCTAAACCAGTGGTCACTGAAACAGAGGTGTTTCTTCCTATACTTTTTTTTTCTTACATGTATTTCTTAGTCATTGGTGCTAGCCATGCTGACAGAGAGGATATTGAATAATTTGACCTTTGTTTTTTCCTGATATGGCCATTTTTATTTTCTTATGTTTTGTCCACATTTGTCTCTGGTCTGGGACATTAAAACAGCAGTCTGATTATTAGACTACATGGATGTTAGAAACCAGAAGTTTCTGTGATTTATCCGGCATGGCAGATTCAACTCTTTAAAGAAACATCTCTTTTTTCCTCAGCCTGAAGACTTCTTCCACTATAAGTTTTATATGACTTTTTGCAAAAGTCTGAGTAGCTCATATCAAAGCTGGCTTTCATTATGCCTGTTTAACAGCTTCACATTGCGTTAAGCTATTTGTCTTTAATCCTGTTTAAGAATACTTATCTTTTCTCTAAGAACAATATTCTAACCATGATCTTAGCTTAATTATAAAAGATTTTTAAGGAAAAAGGTATATAACTCATCTGATTTCTATGCTTACCTGATATATGTCTATGAAACCTTAAATTTAGAGTTAATCTAGAGAAGTTCATGGAGTAACTCCATGTTTGCCCGGGTGTAAGCAACATCAGAGGTGGCCCCATGTCTTTAGTAGACATTGGCACCAACAGTTTAACTGTGCAGTCTGTACCTGTCTGTTACATATCACACAGAACAGAGTAAAATAAGGCTTAAACTCAAATGTAAAACTTTCTCTCAATATTTACAGAAATAAAAATGTTCTCATATGGTCATTTGTCACATTTGTACTTAGAGAACATTTTTCCTCTTTTTTCATGTGTACAGGACTGAACTCATCTATATATTAAATGACCCTGAATCTAAAGATATTCCCCAAACTAAACACAAAGATAGTAAGATTATTAAACATGGTGTGACTGAATGAGGGTGGCATACAGAGGAAATTAGAAGAAGTTTATTAACTAAACTATATTAAAACATTAACTAAAGGCCCACATGGTAAAATTAAGAAAAGAGTCAACTGTCTTTGACGCACTACATAATAGGCAGACGTAAAAAAACTGTATTCAAATAACTCATTTGCATTAGTGGGTTGCTTCTATTCTAATTGAATTTTGTAGACCTCTCTAAACAAGAATGCTGGTGCAGAATCCTGATGAAAGTCTGACATTTGTTAAATCCACAAAAGATTATTTTAGAAAGTAACAATAGCCAGCATTCATACAGAAAAAAATAAAAAAAAGGAATTTTAATTAACAAAATGTGTATCTATTTAATTTTGTTTCTGAAACAAAAGGAGCAGGGCAGGGGGGGAAGAAATAAGCAAAGAATTATTGGCTTGACTTTTAGGGTTCTGAGAACCCAGAGTTCCTGACAGATCCCTCCAAAAGAAGTGGGAGGGAGAGTTTCTCAGCTCCTTTGCAAAATAGCTTATGTACTATTCAGCTGAAATTTATGGAGAAAGACTCAATCAAATATTTTTTAAAAAAAACTTAGTTACATTGATTAATTGGCGGTTATTTTTAACATATCATTTATATATAAGAATATTCCAAATTGAATATACTTTGTCTGTGAGATATGGCAAATAGGCTGTTGTCCTGACTGCTTTTTTCAGATCACCAACTCCTACACTGTCCGCAGTATAAAAACATTAAAATATGATATAGACACAAGTGTGTGTGAATAAACCCAAGATAGCTTTTTTTTTTATATGTGTGTATATTTTTATATATGAATATAAATATACGTGTGTACAGAGACAGACACACAAGTGTGTACTACAAAGGAGCAGTCACAGCGTAGATCCGTCAGGACTGGGAGGTGGGGGGTCTTTGATCTATCTGTAAATTGGCCCATGGGCTTCTGGGTGGGTGGGTCAGAAGAAGTTGTATGTTGTACCACTGTGCACTCCATTGACTTCAAAACTTGATGTGCCAAAAAGGTTTGAGAACCTCTTTTACATAGCTGACCGTCACCAGCAGAATCAGACGTTTGGGTTTCTGTCATCTTCTAGGTCTGGTTCTATTATTTTTGTGGCTGTGTGTAGTTCCTAATTGAGTCCATAGGTTTTCTATTTTCAGTTAACATTGGCTGTTCACTTCTCCAGGACTGAAAATTCATTCATTTGCCGTAGTTGGTACTCTGGCATTACAATCTGCTACAAACAGATTGTTTCAAATTTTTGTCCATTGACTACAGAGGGAGCTTCGGCAACTGGCTTAAACTAGACTCCTGTTTTTAATGTGCAGAAGTGAAATGAGGTGAATGTAGGTTCATGTCAGTGCCACACAGCATAGGAGGGTCACAAATACCTGACCTGACTCCAGACAAACAAGTGACATATTTGGCAACACTATTTAGCCTGGCCAAAGCCAGCACTGATGTTCCAGTACCCAAGATCAGGCTAACGTACCAGCTCTGTCGTGCTGCGTAAGTAAACACATTATGTCACACAGCATGAACCATTCAGATATTCCCCCCCCCTTTTTTTTTTTTAGTTTGAGACTCTCTTTTCTTCTCTAACCCAGAGAAACACCTTTGCACTTAGATGAGTCACTTACCACTAGCAAAGGGGACTGCCGTGACCCTTGAAAAAGAGCACAATCACTCAATTACTGGATTTTGTACTGTTAAATGGACCACTTTTTATTAGAATTACACTGGTGCTGTTTTTTATTTAGAATAGCTAATACAAGGAGATAAAGAAAAAGGCACACATTTCACTTTCCCTTCCACTGAGGAAATCATAGTCCTTACTTCAGTAAGTCAGTTTGAATTTACACTAGGGAAATGGAAATTGATAGAAATTATCTCTTAATATATATAGGTAGGATGTTATTTGCTACTACATTTGAAATATTGCATGCTGATGGAGGTTATCCAGACGGCGGGATGTTTGTGCTGCTGACTTACTGGGTGTAAATTTGGTGCTGTTTCTTTCTGTTCTGCAGCCTGTGTTTTTTGTCTGCTGTGCCTTTCAGACTATGAGTTCATACAATGTCTGCTATATTCAGAGCCAAGCTTTCTTGGTCTTCTGGCATTATCATTATGCAAACATGGACTAAATATGACAACGAAAAGTAGCCATCTGAAACTAAAGGACCAACATTTTGAAATACAGACAAACGGCAAATACCACCTAGTCCTAGGAAAATTGATCAAAATTGTGGACATTATTCACAGACCCATGCTCATGGGTGGTTTTGAAGATGAACAAAAGTGGCCTGAGGTTGACATCAATTATAGTTCTCTCACCTCTTTTATTTTCAGTCATTTACAATTGAGGTGACAGCCTAAATTATACCTTAAAGATACTGAACCATGTATCTGAAAGCGCTTTGGAAAGTATGACGTTTTTAGATCCTCTTGGATGGGACACCTTACTAGCTGGAGAAGTAAATTTTATTTCTTAAAGGCCAATGTAGGTGAAGAAGCTAAAGTTGTTCAGCATTTTGCAGGATCCAACACAGGCCATGCATGGGGCCAAATTTATATTGGCGCATCTTGTCTGTAACCAATATTAGCTAGTACTACTACTACTAGTAACAACAGTATTAGTAGTACTAGCATACTAGTCTATGGAATTTTACTGCTCTCTGTCTGTTATTCTCAGTCCTTAAATTTGAAATGGTGAAAAGATGTCCAGTGAGGCCCTACATGTAATCCTATGTGATTGAAAAGTTTCTAAGAGTTCCAGGTTGTACACACCAATTAAAACTTCACATATGGTGTTTTGAATCGCATCTGAACTCATTAATATTGTGATAGTGTGGCTAACTGGCTTTCAAACAGCTAACTTATTTTGTAAATTATTTGTAGCATAATGACTCTGAAGCCAAATAAGTTGTTTGACAATCTAACTTCATATTTCGTACCTGCAATCCAATTCCTGTCTGGCAGTTCTAAATCTGTAGTAGTGTCATATCTAAGAGTTACCCAAATCCATACTGTGATACTCTCCTGGCCTCCAAAACAGCCTTTTAGAAGTGATTTCTGGCCCATTTCAGCTCCTGAACAGGGACTTCATTGGAGGTGGTCTAGAACTTCAAGACGATAGTGTGCTAAAGAGTCTTCTAAAAACGTAGCAGTAAAATGTTCTATTTCCTGTGCATCAGAATGTGTCTTGATATTGTATTTACTCATGTAGACATAGTTGTGGATTACCAGAATAAAAAAAAAATTAAGGAGAAAAACAAAATTGGTTTTCATCAGCAATGGCATTTTGGGATTCATGTGATTGTGTGATCATGGCTGAAGAGACACTGCTGTGACTCAAACGCCATGGAAATAAGAGCAGTGTAATGACAACAGCATACATTTCTCTGCCAGAAATACAAACAGTGTGAAAACTTACAAAATAAAACTAAAATTTGTGATTTTGTCAATTAAACATGACATTAGTAGATAAAAATATCTATCTTTCCTCTGGGTCATTTAGACTTTGCTTGGAGAGTATCTTTTATGGTTATTTCTGTAAGGAGATCCCAGTGCCCACCAACTGACTCCCATTCTAGTCAGTGAGTTTAGGGCTGACCATTAAAGTTTAAGTGTTTCATTAATGAATTGAATTCTCCAAATCCCTCGAAAAATCCTCATTAAGCCTTAAAGTAGTCACACCACATTTTTATTTGCACCCATAAGAAGTGAAATCCATGACCTCATTAAAATGGTGAGACTTCCACTGATGTTCTGGCACTCCCAGGCATTCAGAGATTCCCACCTACCAGGCAGCAGTAACCATAAGGGCGTAAGTGGAAGCTAGGCTGGCTGACGAGTGGAGCTGGTTACCTGTGGACTACACAGTGAAGGCAATTTGAAAGAGCGTGATTTACAAAATAGATGTGGCAAGTCTCTGCAGGGCTTTGCATAGCAGAAGCAGCCTCAGAAAACCACCGTTTGGTTGTTCTGCACTGAAATAATGCACAGGACTATGGCATACAGCGTTTCCAATAAATGTAGTCTGTGCTCTCAAGAAAAACAGATAACCTAATAGGCACAGAACTTTGCAAAATCATCCCTGCTTAATATACATTAACCTTCTACAGGTTATGTCAAAATTACGTTACAGACTTGCAAGACAGATGTCTCTTTACAGTGCTGACATTTGGACTCACCAGAGCTTTCACCGCTTGATGATAATGTAATACTCTTATACGACAAACATAGTGACCCAGACCTGCATTGTAGCGGCGATGCCCTCAGCAAGCTCTGTACTCTCTAGAGATTGCAGTCCTTGAGTGCAGGGAACGGCGTGACAGGCACATACCTTGCTTCCCATCCTGTTGTTTCCATTTGTCATTTTCACATGTTGTTTGCAAAACACATTTCATCTCAGCAGGGGTTTTTATTTGTACTTTTTTTTTTTCCTGGAAAAATACAAGCATAAAGATCACGGGGTGCTTTTCCACAGTCTGTCTTAAGTAACACCAGCAGACTGCTGCATCAACACAGGTGCATGGACTGGGTGTGCTCAGTGTGCTCCGCAGGCTGCTCAAGTGCCAGTAGTTACGCACTGGTTTTGTCCCTCCTGTACTGAGGACTGATTTATAGAGCGAAACAAATCATATTTCATGAAGTTACAATCTCAGAAACTAATTACATTGTCCTCATCTAAGATGTTTTGAAAACCTTCAGTGGAGTACACAGGCAGCTGAAATAATAAGATTTGAGAGTATATGTGAATAACTGCAGCCTGTTTCTAAGCTGATGGGTCTGATGAATTATAAAGAAGGTTACTCTCAGAGAAAAAAAGGTGGATTAGGATCCAAAGAGAGAGCTGATAGTCTCCATGTATGCATTAAAAAAAACAACAAACCAAAACCCAACAACAACAAAACAAAAAAACCCTACCAACCAAACACTTGTTTGTTTTTTTTTTTTTACAGTTTGATATTGTTTCCTGTGAGTTTCTTTCTCAAAACCATTTTTTCCTTAGAAGAGCATGTATATTTTTATTTCTGTGCTCTTTGTTTCTCACCCCGATGAAGCATTATGAAGTAATATATTTTGCAGAGCTCTAAGACACCTTGTGGTTTGCAGATTGCCTTGTGATCACGAAGGTGTGAAATTATTTTAATCAAAATAGAAATGCTCAGCTGTGTAAAGGTTTTCTGCTCCGATTCTGACCCCTTAGTTACTTGTGGGCTATTTACACCGCATTTCTGCATGCTAGCCCTTTAACAACTCCCTTTGTTATTTAGAAAAATTATTACTTTTGGTTTTGTGGTTTTATCGTAAACGTTGGAGGGGACAGTTAAATATATTTTATTTAAATAAGAACAGACAGCTTTCACATGACTAATATTAGCATTAAAGCAAAAGAGAGACTTATTTTTACAGATTTCCTTCGTGTTCATTAAAGAAAGCATAATACAGAAGAGAATGCCAACTGCAGGACAAGCAATCTTACCGTGTTGTTTAAGAAACTAAAACTGGTATCTCCACAGATCTGAAAGCATCTTGTGTTTCCAGGGACAAAAATCTTACTACTTTTCCATTTCTACCTTTTGAAACATTTCTTATGTTACAATTTCCCAATTTCATTTTCAGAAATTGGAATCTGTGG
Organism: Charadrius vociferus; assembly: GCF_000708025.1. NCBI lineage: Eukaryota > Metazoa > Chordata > Aves > Charadriiformes > Charadriidae > Charadrius > Charadrius vociferus. Next base: position 2,280,926 of record NW_009650064.1, on the reverse strand, counting down.
TTTTGGAAGAGACATAATGAAAGCAATTTTCTTCTGCTGATCAAATCCATGTCCTCTGAAAATGTGCAAGACTCTGAAATGATCCCTGCAAGGGCTAAATTACTTACAGGTAGAGTTCCACTGGCACAGACTGTTTAAGGTGATGGGAACAGTGGAAGCACTTTTCCAGTGTAGGAATACTGGAATCAGGTACCAGTAAATGGGTCCTAATGCGGGCATGCAAAACAAGCAGTTTTAGGAGAACCCTCTTTTGCTGATATAACCGCACTTGCACTAACAACTAGGGAATTCTCCCAGAACAGCTGTGTCAGTCAGCAAAGCTATTTTGGTAGAAATCTGTACTGTGTACCTAGCTTGATATTTGGGGTGGAGTTGACCTTACAGTAGAAAATGCCAAAAGAATTGGGAGAATGGAAAAATTTACTGTTTCCATGTAAGCAGATGGAAAAGCATGGCTGCATTCTCCGTGCCTGCTTAGTAGGGAATGCTCAGAATATCCAAAATGTATTGAATTAAAAAAAAAAAAAAAAGATTTTAGAAAATTTATATCTGATTGCTGGGCATAGAAACATTGTAGTAATAGTCATTATGTCATGAAACTTCAAGAAGAGTAGGACAGCACTGAAGGTTAGTGCTGCATAGATTGGGAGCCATTGCCCTGGGACGGAGTTCACGGTGATGTTAGTCATGATTAAGAAAATACTAAGGCAACAATAGTGCATTGTTGTATGATGGGAAACAGTAAAAGTGGTCATTACTTTGTGAAGAACCTTGTAGCTTTCTGGAATCTGCCCCTTCCAAGTGCTTGGCAGGAGTTGGCACATGCCCCCCTCTGTAGGCATGGGGACAGCCACCACAGTCCTAACACTTAGCAAGTTACTGTAGGTAACAGCTTGTTACTGCATGTTACAAGACTTCGTACACAAACCCTGTTTTACACTGACAGGGCAGTACTTTTAATGATCTTTTCAGTGTATTGTTTTAGCTTTTCAAAAAGAAAAAAAAAAGTTTAATTCAGTAATTATTGCAGTCTTATATCCCAGCAATACTTAACCTGGACAAATTACTGGAAATTCCTTGAATAATAACTTATTTGTAGAATCACGTTTCCTCCAATTAGTACTGGTATTTATTTTCCCTTTTCTATCTTCCTACAGTTAGATAAATGCTGGGGTTTCAAACTGGGTTATTTTTTGGAGGTGCAGATAATTCAGTTAACTCTTCTTCTGAGGCCGTTGATGTTTATCAAGTGTTTCTTCTCTGTTGAGGTGTGTCAGCTGTCTCTGCTTAGTGAAGGCTGAGGGTATGAGAGGAGGCCAAAACTCGGTTAAATAAAACACAGTCTGGACTGGACCTCAGTGGGAGGTGTGGGAGACTGTCCCTCACATTGTAGCAGGAAGTCATTTGCCCTTCTTGTAGAGACATATTGCACAAAGATTTCTCATAAGTGGAAAGTCCTTAAAGAGTTTGAATTATACTTGTAACACCTTATGCCTAAGAGTTGATAGGTGTTGTACAAGTTAAAGATAATTAACCTGTGTAGAAAGCTAGGCAGCGGAATTGTCTTTTCTGAAGACAAGCATGATCAAAATAAATCCCTTCTGCAGCAAACAAAAGAAATCTGTGGGCAACGACTGGCAAAAGAGCAGAAAAGGTGACAAAGAAAAGGGCAATGACTCCTTTCCGGTCCCAATCCCAGAATACCTTCTTCAATCACAGGTTTAAAAGGGGGTGTTCAGAAACTTTAGATCACCTTTCCACAGTTTCTGCACTGGACAATCCTCTCCAAATGTGCACAAGGGCTGAAGAACCCCTTTATGCAATGTGTGATTTTATCTTGTGTTCAGGAGCCAGAGCAGGCTTTAGGAATTAATCCATTAATATAGACAATAAAAAAAAAAAAAAATCATCTGCACAAATGATTTTGCATTCTTCAAGTCCAGAAAATTATGACCTTCAGGTTCAATACAGAGAAGTATCAATAGGAAGTAAAGAAGCTTCTTTTTTCCTTTTTTTTTGGGAGGGGGAAGGTATGTTTTCATGAAGAAATCATCAAATCGTTATGTTTCCGAAGCATCCCAATTTAAAGTCTAATAATTTGTGTTTACTTGGAGCATGCTTGCTGAAATACACCCAGTTACAATTTAAGCACGGAAAAAGATGGAGAATACATTAATTTCCATATTAATTCTTTTAATTACCACACATAGTATATCTACATAAAAAGAGAAAGATATGTTTATTAAATTCAGAATCCCATTATTGGCTGTCTGTAATTAGAGCAGGTTGGCACTGAAGATCCAGTGCCACAAATTTGTGTTACATGCCATTTTTTAGTAACTTTCAGGGAATACAACTAGTAAGCAATTGCTTTGCTAGTGCGGTGGATGAGCCACCAAAATATTTTATAATATATCCAACACTACAAATAGAATTGCCTCAGGACAGTACATACATTTATAGCAGATGTTTGACCTTGTTCTGTTTGACCTGGATTCTTACAATGTACTGTTCTTTCGGCAAACTAGCAGAAAATGTTAAAGAAATACGATACCCGGGAGTCTCAAGCTTTGTATTAATATTTAGCTTTGAGATGGGAGTGTGGATGCCGTTCCTTTAACAAGAATTTGATTCACTTGCGACTGGTGACACAAATCAATAAGTAGCAGTTAAAATTTAAAAAATCAGCAAAACAACCAGGGGATGTTTCAATATCAGGGTAGTAATCTTGTTTTCTGCAGTCAAGGCATGTGCCTATATTGCTATCAATTAGATTATTCGTACAATGCAATCATTAGGAACTGCTCGAGGAGAACCTCCCCAAATCCCAGAACCCTGACGATTTGTGGCTTTCTTATCTCAGTTCTTTGTCTTTGCTTTCATTCTTCCCGTTAAACCTTTATTTTAAAGAAAGAATATCAGGAGAGAGAAGCATATAGAGCAACCTTGGACAGGATCGTGATCTGGTGCTTTATCACAGATTTGCTGAATTGGTGTCTTCTATGGCAACCTCTCTTTGGGGTAATTTGGAATTGACTACAGATTGTGGAATATTTAAAGTGATTTTCTTGGTAGAGGTTGATTTTACCAATGAGAGTTACACTTTTTTTTTATATATGCTGTGCAATATTAGCAAAAACATCGATTTGTTATAATCGCTGTGGCTGCCAGGTCTTGTTCAGTGCTGAGGGGCTGAGAGATGGGGTGGCCCCGGCATCATGGCACAGCCTTCAAGCTGCAGCCAAATTCCCACCAAGGCCACACACCACCGACGAACTGCCCCATTAGCATCTTGTTTGGCGCAGCATGCTGACCACCCCTGCGATGGCCATGTCACAGCAGGACTGCAGGCGTCTGTGTCAGAGCGGGACTCCCAGTTTGTGCTGAGGTCAGAGCTCGTGGAGAGGTGGTGGAGGTGCTGACCATCTTACTTGGGGAGGAAAACCTGGGAAGAGTGAGCTGCTTGAAAGCTTGCTGGCGCCAAAGCAGGTGTTATTTCACAGAATCATAGAATCACAGAATGGTTAGGGTTGGAAGGGACCTTCAGAGATCATCTAGTCCAACCCCCCCGGCCAGAGCAGGGTCACCTACAACAGGTTGCACAGGACAGCGTCCAGGTGGGTTTGGAATGTCTCCAGAGTGGGAGACTCCACCACCTCTCTGGGCAGCCTGTTCCAGTGCTCCACTACCCTCAAAGTAAAGAAGTTCCTCCTCATGTTAAGATGGAACTTCCTATGTTTAAGCTTGTGCCCATTACCCCTCGTCCTATCACTGGGCACCACAGAAAAAAGACTGCTCCCATCCCCCTGGCATCCTCCCTTTAAGTATTTGTAAGCATTGATAAGATCCCCCCTCAATCTTCTTTTCTCTAGACTAAAGAGACCCAAGTCCCTAAGCCTTTCCTCATATGAGAGATGTAAATGGAAGTACTTACAAAAGGAGTATTTATAAATGGGAGTGAAAGTAGATTCAACAGAAGTTACGAATCAGTTGCTTTTCTCTGAATATGTGTTCTACAGTTTGCCTGTATTTTTGTAAAATACCTCCAAGTCGTCCAACTGTTGTTGTGCCTTTCCCTTGCATCCTAGTCATCATATTCAGGTTTATTCAGCTGTTTTTATGAAAGTCTTCAGAAGTTCAGCTGAAATGTAATGAGCATTTACTTCTTCTTTGCATCCAACTTCTCAAAAGCAGTGACGGATTATTATTAAATCAAGCCACAGACATGTACTTTTCTGCCATATCTTACACTGATAAAAATGTTGAAGGAAGTTATTTTGTCTGCTTTAGTGTTTATAGATAGAAAATTCTGTAGTCACCAAGTCTTTTAATCTTTAGCAATTACTTCAACATGTTTGGGGTTTTTTGCCAATTACATGAAAATTGCATATTAGAGATTTATTATTATTTGTCATTATCATTATAATTTTAGAGCTGTTTGCTTTATAGTCTTTTAGCAATGTCTTTTTAGAGTAATCTGTAAACAGAAAAAGTTCACTCTCCAAGTCAAGTATACTTTAATGTGATGTAGCAGTGGTACAAATGCAAAGGGTGATTTTGGAGGGAGCGCTGGAGGTATCGCAGGCCAAGAGGGTGATCACCTCAAACCCGAGCGGCAGGTTTCTGCGATGACCGTGGCCTGCCCACGGGCCTGCCTCTGGCATACAGGGGAGATGTATATCTGTCTGTCTCGGCAGCTCACCTTCTTGATAACCAGCAAAGAGTCACATATCACGTCAAAGATATGTTGGGAGGTGAGGGACTTCAGCATGTGACCGCAGAAACACAAATTTACGTAGAATGACCAACTAAATACACATTTTGGAATATGGCCCGAGCGAGACATCTAAAAGATGTCAAAGCTTAGGTGAGTTGCCCTAGACATCATTTATTACTACTGCAGAGGAAAAGAGCATTTATCTTGTACTAAAATAAGTGCCTGTGGTGTCACGTGAAACATGTTTTATTAGGAATACTAGATTATAATGCTCTAGAGCTGAAAATATTGTGCATATTATAAAAATAGCTATCAAAACTCAGTGTTTTCCCGCTGATTGAGTGATGGAAGATTCTGTCCCCGAGTGCGTGCTGAAGTTCTGATTAGTTTTCATTCCTTAGCAAAGCAGGACAGTAATAGTGTTGGCTGTTTATAATCTCTTGTTATTATCCAGGCACAAATATTCCTTTCCAAACACCAATGCAATGAAATGCACTCCAGGTGTGTGTGACTCTATACACGTTCTTCATGAAGAGTTTCAGTTGGCTTCAAACTGGCAATCCGTCTGCAAAGTTTGTTAGATCAAACTCTAAACATTGTTTACTGTTAGTTTGGGGGAGTTAAAGACCTTTGAAAGAAAACTGAACTGTTTAAAGGGCGAGTGAGAAAACAACAGCCATGTGGAAGGTTTGATACTGCTTTTGCACTGTCATGAACTATAGTGGAATAAGTTATCGTAACTGCAAAAGACTTCTACAGTGGCTCATTGCTCTTTTTAATGATGTCCAGTGCTTTAGTTTCTGGTCATTTTGGGGGTAAGTTTGCCAAATGCTATACACTCCATTAATATAACATACTGGATAAACAGAAAAGAAAGGTAATGTTAAATAGTGGTGAGGAAAATGTGGAAGTAAAATTGAATCAAAAATAAAAATGATGTGTTGTAACTATAAGCAAATTTGGAGAATTCAGAAAAGATACACCCACATCTGCTAAGGAGGCAGGTGTGCTTTAGAGAAAAACAGCTTGCTCGACGTAGAGGAGAGGTGAAGGATTTGTCTGTGGCTTGTGGGGCTGATGCCTCGCCAGATGCTGGGCCACTCACAGGAACAGAGGCCATGGGCACAAACTGAAACACAGGAGGTTCCCTCTGAACATCAGGAAAAGCTTTTTTAGCGTGAAGGTGACCGAGCACTGGCACAGGTTGCCCAGAGAGGCTATGGAGTCTCCATCCTTGGAGATTACTCAAAGTTGTCTGGACACTGTCATGGGCAACTGGGCTCTAGGTGACCCCGCTTGAGCAGAGGCGTTGGACTTCCTGAGGTCCCTTCCCACCTCAACCTTTCTCTGATTGAGTGATTCATACAAACACCATTCTCCATACAACGTACACCGTACAAACACCTTCTCCGTATGAACACCACCTGAGAGCAGACACTTGCCCGTTGGCCGCAGGTGTGTCGTGCCGGCCAGGAGTGCTGGCAGTGGCCACCAGCCTGAGCTGCCCCCGCTGCCATCAAGGCTCTCCACACCTTGGCGAAGCGAGGGGCCATCCTTCCCACGGCCTTCTCCCCCTTCTCCGCGTCCCTCCGCCCCCCGGGCCGGCCCCAAAGG
>NW_009650064.1:2224431-2274028 GCF_000708025.1 Charadrius vociferus | reverse complement strand
GCCGGTGTGTGGAGTGTCGGGCTGCGGGTCCCTGCCGGGGACGGGTCGGGTGTCGGCGGGTCGCTGTCCCCCTCCCCGGCGGGCGGCGGAGCGGGGAGGCGGCTGCCGGAGAGTTACTTGTGTTAAGAGAGGGGTTGGTGGTGACACAGCGCTCGTAACCGGAGAATGAGGTGTGATCTTACGTTTATCATCACATTGGAGATGAAGTTATTGGCTGAGCTTTAGTTATGTTGAAAAAAAAAAAAAAGGGGTAGAGGGTCTTTTCGTTTTCTGCTCACTCATAAGGAAAACAAACCACACTTCTTCACGAGTGGTTTTCTGACAGTACACGGGCTTGCTCAGGTATCCCGTGTCTGTTATTACAACATAATTTAAGAAGAACGGCGGATTTGAACAATTAAATACTGGCACTATTTAAGTTTTTCTTAGGAGCAGCAGTGAGGTAGAAGGCTGTGCGTACAAGTAGACCTTTGCAGGTCTCACTCACAGTGAATCTGCTCATAAAAGTAAGTCCAACCAGTAAAGTGCGTGTGTAATTTCCATATATTTGTTGCAGGACCAGAACTTTACGTAACAAAGAGAAATGCAATGGATTTGCTGTATAGCTGTGGCCAAAAAAAAAAGAAAAAAAAGAAAAAAAAGAAAAAAGAAATTAACAACATCTAAGCCAGCTATCAAAAAAACTGAAAAACAAAAAGCTGCAGTTACTATTTGGAATGTGTGTAACAAATGTGTATGAATAGTTTGTAACAAAAGTGTATGTATAGTTAAGCATGGAATCAAACCCCGTGCAGGACAGAACTTGGGTTTCATGAGCTTGTTCTGAAAACAATGGTTTTGTAAAGAAAATAATCTGGTGTCTTTAAATATGTTTGTGTATAGAATGAATTTACTGTCTTCCTAGTGTTTATCAGAACTAATTTAAGGTTTAAAATTGTATTATCATTAATTGCGCATATTGCAACTTCACTAGATTTGAGCAGTATCAAATTAAGATATCTGTATTTGCATAATGCCGCTAGACAAGCCTGTATCAGCTGTGCCATTCATAATCTGTATTTAAAATATCTGCATGTGCATATATCACCTTCCACTTCTCAGGCCAGGAGTTCAGTGGCAAATGTTGGTCCCCAGTCTTCACACGTCTCGATTTATCTTTTCATGTACAACAGTCCCTGAAGTTTCTTCTCCAAAGCTTCTTTCCTTCTGTGATGCGAATGCCGAGGTGTGGCCACGTTGTCCCTTTCTTCCCAAGGGGGAGCCACTCCCTGGGGCGAAACGTGCTGTCCTTCAGGACGCTTGTCTGTGCCCTCCCTTCAACAATGAAGTCAACTGCAAAATATTGCCAGGAGACTGCAGGGGGGGCTTCAGAGGGCATTTTTAATCTTTTGACATGATAATAAACATTATGACTGAATCCACACATTTTTAAAACAATGAAAATATAAATTATGCTAAACATGCTTAGGTATTCTTTGAAGATTTTTTTCTCTGTCATTCCAGAATAGTTGTCTTTTCGGTCCTGAATATTAGTTACAATAATTGCATTAATCCTGTGTGAAATCAAAGTATTTATTTGTTTTGTTCTGGGCTGTTTTCTTTACTTCTCTAGGAAACGCTTGACTTACTACTCAGTTGAGATCTGTGAAAGTTTTAAACTGTTCACTGGTTCAAAGAAATATGAATTATATGAAAGTCAGTAGAGGAATATCTGTTAATTTAAGGGTAATTGTAAGGATTTAGTTAGTTTGTGCTGGCAAGCTCTTTAAACAGAAGTGTTGGAAGAATGCACACTGACTTTTTTACATGTTGTGTTGATTTATGTTTTCTGATCCTCTTTAGTTGTAGCCTACATGTGAAAATGCATTTCCTGTAATTCCAATGAAAATATAGAGATATAATTGCTATGCCGTTTTTATGGAGCTGAGTTTCTGCTACCTGAGATTTCAGACATGTCAGGTGACAGAGGGGGTGACAGGCATGACAGCTAAACTCTTTTCCCAAGTGCTCTCACTGAGATTAGGAAGAAAAAAATGCAGTGGGTTTTTTTGATGGCACGTCACCTCTGCACTCAGATTGGAATTTGTTGTCTTCTGAGCGCTTCTATGCAATTATATTTATGTACCACCAGTGTCCTTAATTGGGTGTGGTACAGGCACTCCCGTGTTCACGTACTTAATGCTCTTTTACAGTTTAATCTGAAAAAGATTAAAAGAACCCACTTCCTAAGTTATCCATCCTCAAGATGTAGTTATTTCTGTGTATGATGGATAGGCTAAACAAAGGTAACCTGCTGCAAGGGTGCTTTTATGTTTCCCACTCAATCACGTTTTTAATACAAATAGAAAAATCTGACCTGTAGAGGCATTTATTTGTGACGCTTTTGTTTGTTAACTGCTGGAATGAATACACTGGCCCATAGGGATTTCTTTGGGCATGAAGAAATATAAGCAGTATCAAATTCAGAAGTAACTGAATAGTAACTCAATACGATGTATTAATAAGAATAATTTTAGAAACCATTTTTTAACACGATGATTGAGAAGATCCATTTGAGTGTCACATGATAAAAGAAAGAGACTTCTTAAGTCCTGGCATCCAAACTGTAGCCTGCTGAAGAAGTGGGCTGTGGAAAGGCTGCGGTTTTCCAGTTGGCGGCCATGAACTTGCCATGGTCATCCTGATTTACAACCCAGGGAACTGATACTCGCTTTTGCATTTCCTACTTGCAGTTCAGTTGGGATGAATCCTTCAAGTTTATTCACATTCGTTATTTTTAAAGGAGTTTGTTATTCTTAGCTGTGTCTGGTAAAAGGTATTGAAAAATCAGTTTTTTCATCATCAGTTTACTTCTGGCACGTGTGCCTGCGTGTACCCACAGAGAGGTAGCAGGTCATATGGTACCAGAGCAAATTATTGTATGTTATCAAGGTGTCAAGGTTATCAAAGGCTGTCTTTTGCATTTTTTTTTAGATTCATTGATGATGAAGTGTACAGCCTGCGTTGTAAAGTGAGAATTGGCATCAAGTGATGCTTGGGACAGATTTAAATTACCTGGAAATTGTTGAAGAGAGTTGTAGGGTGCAGAGGGCAAATCAGTACCTGTCAGAATTTCAGCTGCTCTTGAAGCATCCCAAGCCTCACATTTTGTGTGAAACCCGGGCTTTGTTGAAATTAAAGGAAATTTTGTCATTGAATTCAAAGGACTGATGTAAATGTGTGTGACATCCTTTTAGATGTCTGCATAGCCATAGTGCAGAATTTCACGCATATAATATATTTAAAAGTAGTGGAGTTTAGTGACACAACTGGAAAATGTGCCGGAGCAAGTGAATTCTTATGTACAAAAAGGTTACTGGAGAAGAATTACAGTTATCCAACATGCACTGAGAAAGAAGAAAGAGGCTTAGATCGGATGTGGTCACTACAAAGCCTACGTCTGTTTTTATGAGTGGGACTGTTAACTTGGTGCTTCCTCAAATTACATTGTGTGGATTGTTTGCTGTCATAAATTTGTGTTACAGCTTCCTTTTTATACTCTTATTTACATTCACTTCTGATTCGCATTTACACTGAGGTGTTGATATAAACTGTTAAACAGCAGGTTGCCAGGAGTGCAGCTATGGAACTGTTAGTCATGGCAAGATCTGTGTGCAGAACTCTGCCTGCCAAAAGGGAGTATATTTCCATTTAATGTCTTCTTTTGCCAGTTTTTGGGTGGTAGTGAAGCTACGAGATTCACAGGGAAAGTCAAATGCTTTGCAGGTGCTGAAGACAATTCAAGAGATAATTTATGATAATTTAAGACATAAATTAATTCAGAAAGAACTGGAAAGCATCTTGGTCTCCCAGTATGTTAGAAAAACAAAAGGCAATTGAAAAAAAAAAAAAAGCCACAGAATGTTCTTCAGCCCAAGGCAATCATGCCAAAAATAGCAAGAATTAGTTGTGTTAGCTCAGGAGAAGATACATTGACAGTTTTGCATATTGATGCCTACCGAAAGAAGTATCTGAGAGTTGCTGCAGGAGTTCAGTAGGAACAGAAGCACATTATACCTCCTGTCACCTGGCCGATAACTATCGGGGAAACTCGCTCGAGGGGTTGTGCGATCCCACATAGAAACCAGCAGGAGTGCTGCCATTGATGCTACTGAGTAAAGGATCGGGACATATTTAAATGTATCGCTGAACTGCGCGGTTGAGCACTGTTACTGGCTTCAGTGGCATTTCTCACCGATTAATCATTTGCTCATTCGTAGAGCTGGAATAAAGCTTGGCAGTTCCTGGACTCTGTTCCTGTGGTTAGGCCGCCAGATCACACTGTCCCTCTGGAGGTCCCAGTAGACAATAACAAGCAGACAATAATTTAACCAGAAATAGAAAATGGGGGAAGTAGTAACAATAAATTCATTAACACAGTAATTATTAAAGTGAAGAGAATCTTGCGCATTAAGTAGTTGTGCTTTAAAATTACCCTCTTTAAAAGAATAAAGTAATAGTAGGAGTATCAGGCAATGAAGAAAATGAGAATGACTGCGTCTTCTTGGGGGAATTGGCCTACTTTTTGGCCTTGGTGGTAAAGATGACCTTGTTTATGTGGAATGTTCATAGGCAGAGCCGAGGTGGAATTTGCAAGAAGGGTATCCTGCCCTGTGACAGGGTATCCACTGCAAAAGATGAAGTTTTAAAGACCTTGGCTTTATGTATGCTAACACACCGGAGATGGTCTGCTGTGCATCTCATGTAACAGTGGGCTGGATCATCTTAGAGGATAAAAATGACTCTGAAGACAGAATCTGCACAACGTTTAAGTTTATGGTCAATACTTTTTTTTGTGTTTGCTGCTCGGGCTGTGCTCAGGGGCTGACTGAGTCGCAGCCCGTCCATCAGCGCGCTGGGGCTGGGTCGCTCCCACTTCTGCAGCTCCCGGGGCTGACGCCAGGCTGGAGGCAGTACAGAAGTCATTCCCAGCAATTTGCATTTCTCTCTCCATTCCCAAGTGTTTTTACCAATTACATTCAGGTACTATACTGATGAATGAGATGTAGATGCCAAAATGGATAAGACCTTTTAAAAAAGAAGCATAGAGAAAGCTGTACTGTTGCTGGCAAAGTGGAGTGTGACTTAAACAACACGCTGGGAAACAGCTGGAAAATCAACAGAGAAAAGTAGAATAGACTGCAGGAGGAGTGATGTTCAAAGTACAACATACTTCAACCTGACTATATGGTGGAAATGCCCAACAGAGTTTGAAAGCTGTATTTCTCATATGGGTTGCATTTCTCCTCTGAGCTGCTGGTTACACTGCAGTGTGTACCTGAATAGCTAACAGGTAACTCAGGTACGGCTATAACAGCTGCAGCAAAGCTACAGTGTATGACAGGGTTCATCTCTGATAGTACCAAAGAAAACTGGAAAAAAACATGTCTCACTTCTATCTACATGCTGTAATTGTCATTTTTCAATGGCAAGGTCAACAGTGTAGTCAGAGCAGAGGCACACTGCATTGCCGTTGTTTCAATTGGAGAGGTAAATGTTTAACAGCAGTAGTTTGAAAATGGGTCATTACAGTGTGAAATTTGCTCAGAGTTTTGGGAACTGTGGTTATTCAAATAATGATATTTGCATAGTATCATTACTCATCCTAGACAAAGCTAGGAGGAAGAACTGTTTCTAATTTGTGTAATCTCAGTAGCCATCCAACTACTTGGCACCATCTATCTCATTAAGCCCTAATAAAGGGTGTTGAATTGTTTCAACACACTTGCTACATCATTCAAAAATGCTGCACAGATCCATCTGATAGTTTATGTAATGGCCCTGGCTATACCAAAAATAGTCAAGGTTGGGGTAAAGAATGGTGTTACCGCCATTATTTCATATTTAGAAAGTATCTCTCAATTCAGATAATACAAAAATAAAAGAGCAATTCGAAGCTCCTCAATATATACACTCTTCACTGTTTAAGAAGTTTTTATTGGCTCTTGGCACTGCATGGAGTAATTATTATGAATAAGTGCATAAGAATGCTATACATCCAGAAAACTGAACGTACATATAAACATAAAAACATTGCCACTCAAAACTGCAGTGATGATTTCTTTTTACTTAAGATGGTCATCCTTTGTCATTGGCAAAATCAAAGACTGGGTTTAAAGGTATCTTGTGGTGAAGATGTGCACCTATTTAGTGATTCCTTATGTAAATGATATATAAAATTAGAATGTAATTCCACAAAATTGCTTGCTCTATTTTTTCAGGATTTTAATAGCTTAGAGATGACACTGGTTTGCCACTGCTTTGCACTTTTTGGAGTCATGTGGATTGTTATACAGGATGTACAAAGTGGATATAAAATGCTACCGTTCTGTTTTCACACATACACAAAATATACACAAAGTCAGACCTATCGTATTTGAATGGTACGAACATCTGTCTGTGCGGAGATCGTAAGTGGTCCAAATGAGGGTTCCTGAAAAACTGTTTATTCAGGTCATTTGGCACGTGGGACATACAGCTGTGGGCTGCAAAGCCCCGTGCTTCTTCATTGTCACGTCTCTGTGTTCAGTTTTACAGCAACACTACGAGGCTTTTGGCAGGTGCATCCTCTGACCACACTTAGAAACCCAATGGTCTTATCAGTAACAGAAACAGAGACATCTGCAGAAGTGCTGGAAAGGCCTGAGTGGCTGTGTGCAGTTATGTTCCCGATTCACATCTTGCTATCAGGAGTAGTGTGTTTCTAAATAAAAGTAATTAGGATAGCATATTAATTCTGCATTTGATGTCTGCTGTTTTTATATTGCATCAGAACTAAACTTTTTTTGATCCCATATTTGAGACATTTCATAGAATCATAGAGTTGGAAGGGACCTTCAAGATCATCAAGTTCCAACCTCCCTGCCAAGTTCCAGCCATCCCTTAAATACCTCCAGGGATGGAGCAGACACAACTTCTCTGGGCAACCTGTTCCAGTGTCTCACCACACTCATAGCAAAGAATGTGCAACAGTATTTTTCCAAGTTAGATTCAAACCTTTATGGATCTCCGGTTGGACCGTCTAGTCAAGGGGTAGTTTACTAGCTCAGTGAATCTCAGTTTGGCAGCTGACTTGGAAACATATCTCACACAAATTTGAAGAAAACTTTCCTTCTTCGTCTTGCAGTCATACATTCGAAAAAAGAATAGCATAATAGAGATTTCCTGATCTCTTTTGAGCCAAATAGGTACCTGAAAATGTAAAAAATAGTTTGTTTTCTTATTGTGTGTTACAATCAAGATCTGTAATCAACATCTGTAAAACAAAGGATGCAACCAGACCTGCATATCCGGTTTGTTGTTACATAGTCAGAGCCAAGTAACCAAAGAGAGATGGAAATCACATCAGTACCAACACCTCTCATCCTTACAGGTGCGGTTATTTAGTTTTGATTCCCTGGGATGGCTCCCGGTCCATTGGCTGTCTTTTATCAGGGGTAGACTCTTTGTCAAGGGAATGGCCAAGCAGCAAACCTTCGTGCTGTGGTTCTGTATATACTTAGTTGGGATTTCCTGGGAGTGTTACATAGCACAGGTATTGAAAACAAGCTCTAAGCTGTCAGAAATGGCCATTTGTCCTTTTATATGTAGCACGGACAGTAGTGATTCTGAATAATAATATGGGGGATACAGGAATTTTAGAAACATTAAGTAATTACCATGTGTGTGGAAAAACAGCTCTTGTTAACAACTCAGGCTTATAAAAATGTTCCAGAAACTTTTGGGACTGTAAGTGTTGAAGAGCTTAAGCTGATGGATGCCCCACACAGACAAAAGCAGTTTCTGTTGTCTGATGCTCTTAAGAATTTGCTGAAGCGTCAGTTAGGACTGAAGAATGAACATCAGCACAGCAGTGAAATTGAAGTGACAGAATACAACTTTAAACACATTAAAAAGTGGGAGAGAGTAAGGATCAGGTGCCTGCCATAAACCACAGCGTTGCTTGGGAGCAGCGTGTGGTAAACTGACTTCACATCGTGTGGCCACAACAAGCCAGGGGCATCTTTTCCAGTTTGAACGTACAACCAGCGTTGCCATGAAAGGAAAATGAAATACAGACAAAGGATGCTGCAATCTGGCCAAAGCTTTATATCCCGGGAACAACTGAGATTCGTGATGGCTGTCTTGGGTCCTGTGTATGGGGATTCATCAAGAATGGAACGTGAAAGTTTCATACCAGCCTTTGACCAAAAGCTCAGGCAACAGTTTGCCAGTTGCATATTTCTCTTGGTTCTCTCTTTCTTTCAGTTTTTCTTAAGTGCTGTCTTAATTAACCTTAATCTTAATTAACCATGCTTCCAGTATGGCCAGAGGAAAGAGAGAAGAGGAAGCACAAACACACAGGACAAGAGCGAAGAAGTATTTCTTGACTGAAAATGAAAAACTAGTGGAACCTCCCAAGAAATTTAAAAATGCATAGTGCAAACTGAGGCTGTCAGTTCAGGCTCTCTCAGACTTTCCAAATCTGGCTGCTTCCATACTGAAGAGCCTCCCTACTGAAGGCAGCTCTGCTTTTGGGCTATCAGGGCAGGCCATCCCCATCCCAGTTGGAATTTCTCAGTGTTTTTCGTTCAGATGTTCATGGGAGTTAGAACTGGATTACGTCTTCCCTTCTGCCTTAAAAGTGCAAAGCCCTGCAGATGCTCTTTGGGCTTCATAAACGCTTACAGCATGCGCTGTGAAGAACCTTCATCAGAAGGGGTGTAACACAACGCTTCATAAGCAGGTCGTTAGCAGTGGCCTCTGAGAATCATTGAGGTGGGCTCAAAGCTTCTCAAACTGAGGCGATGGTGGAATCTGGGTTTCCCAAAGACTGCTTCAATTAGTAGATCCTAATCCATGGCTGCTGCTTGGGGTCTGTGGGTGTCACAGATGGAGAGAAACAACTCAGCTGTGGTTCCCAGCAGTGCTTCAACAAGAGCTAAGTGCCTGGTTCAGTGCGGTGTTTTGGCCGCATTCCAGCAGCATTTGGCTGTTCCAGACACAGAACTGTGCGGCTGCAGGGGAATTTAAAACCTATCCTGTCCCCCTTTTCTTAGGCAGGATCAAATGTTCTTTGACCGTCTCTGATGGTTTTATCTAGCCTGTTGTTAGCATGCCCAGAGCACATCTCTAGATATTTGAAGAACTTTACTCTTGAAAAATGGTCACTTACAGGCAACTAACTCCTGAGTTCAACTGAAAATACCAAAGCAGTTTTTATGCAGCATTTTTGGTGAGGCGAGGGGAGCAGAGAAGAGGCACCTCAAGCACTTGAGTGTGTTTCTGCAGCCACAGCTGCTGTGCACTCAGTGCAAGCCCTACCGAGAGACCAGCTACCACCTGGGGGTGGCATGACCAGCCTGCCTCTGCCTGCGCCAGCAGTGTCCTCTCCCACGGCTCTGTGCCTGGTGCTGAGCAGCTGGAAGCTCTTCCTGAGAGCGAGCTGAGAGCTCTCGCTCTCCCCCTCCGCAGGAGATTTCATCTGGCTACATCCCAGATCACGGAGGGATTCTGTTGCATTCACTGCAGCTTTCGACTTGTCCTCATCTGATATTGAAGATGGTATCAGTAGTTTTGCATCCCCTAATTTGCAAGTGATTTGCACTCCCAAGTTGTGGGAACAAATAATTCCACGCGTAATGCAGAAAATGTGGCCTGTGGAGTCTATTTGCAGTAACCATATTAGTTAAATTACCAGTGTGATTAACTATAAGAATGAATGTGCCTTCATAAATGCTAAAGCAATTATTTCTGGTAATTTATTCCACTCCTTACAATATGGCCACAAGAATCTGAACTAGTGTTTTTCAGATAATATATTCCATATTTTGTGATGGGGACTTGAGAGAAATTTCTTCTTTCTAGGGCAATTAGATTATACTAATTTGGAGAACATTTTCAATGTTCCTTATTAGAGTTTAGTAAATTGTGAGTAAGATGATTTTCAGTGTAGGTGGTCAGCAGCAGACTTAGCAACAAAGTACACTACTAGACTCTCTTGTTTCCACATCCTTTCATTTGGTAGGATCAAAAACAACGTGCATGAGGTGATTGTAATCATAACACTTTATGATTATAAAACCAGCCCCCACTTTTACAGTGGCACCAGTTACATGTTTACTTCTGTGTTAGTGGCAGATGCTCCCAAATTATTCATCTAGTTAGATTAGCATCACCTCAGTTCGGCTCATTCAACTGTGTGTGTGTTTTCACAATTGTTATTGGGAAATGATCTGTTTTAAAAGAAAAAGAACAACTTTAAAACTTATTGTTGGTTTGTCCCTTTTGGGCTGGGTCCATTACAGAATGCAGCCACACAAGTAGTTGAAATAGCATAACAGAGGAGGTTTTAATTTCCAGGCAGGAATGAGGGAAAACAGTTTGGATCTGCTGGAGTGGTGAAACCTTCAGCCACGTCTTCCACCAGCTACAGCTTGGAAGTATGGCACCAAAGGCTATTGCTTTGAGTTGAGTAACTACTTCGCATTTTCATTGCTACTTGCAACATTTTAATGTTGAATTCATGAAACACAATTATGGCTTATATAAATACTGTATTTGCTTTTAAAGTGTTTGAGGGATTGTGGGATTATATTTGGTTTGTTATGTTTTTCCAGGGACTGGTGTATTGCTAGGATTGTGGGCAATCGAGTGTAGGTATTTCTCATGCATATTATTAGATATTAGTTTAGCCAAGCTCAATCTGAAAGAATATTCATCTCTAAAGCAGTGGCTCAGGAGTCATGTCTGTGAACTGGGCCTTCTTCTGTACTTCTATTCCAAATTGCTGTTTTGCGGTTAAATCTTCAGTTCTTTTTTCAAGAAGCATCAACATCATGATTAGGAGCCTTATTGCTGAAAGGTCAGACCTTTCTTTTTTAGGACCATCAGAGAGCTCTGCCTGTTTGTATTGAAAACTGGAAAATAGTTATTCACCTAGCCTCCTTTCAGCCCTCCTTAAATTTAATGTTAGGGTCAAAGTAATTAGTTTACCACCAGCACTTACACAAAAGTTGGATATACTATGCATGCCTAACTTTCATGCTGTATCAAAGTTGTATGTTCTCAGCTGTCGCACTGTCTTCATGTGAACCAGAGCACTTATTTCAGTTAAAATGAATGCAAGAAAGTAAAACTGCTTGAAAATAAGATTCAGAGGGATGCTAGGAACAGCTGGTGAAACACATATGCCTCTATGGAGACTAGAATGGCAATTGCACCAGTTCTGCCTTGATTTCTCAGTAAATTGATGTGCAACAGATGTGTTGATTTTTTTCTGTGAATTTTCTGCTAGACTGAAGGCGTACAAATGTATAATTCTAATTCAGAAAAATATCTGCCTTACTAATTAGTAAAAGTTACTATATACTCCTTCACACGTCACGTATTCAAACATATAGTTATCCCAAACCCCAAAATCTTTGAAAGATATTGTATGAAAAGATTGAAGAATCATGCAAGATGGAGATGTTCCGTTAAATTTGCATGAGAGAATTCTTATTTGCAACAGTGAACTGAGAATGGCTGCTATTCAACAAGGCTGATCAAAAATTAATGCTTACTAATCAAAAGAGCTCTTACAACAAAAGAGTAATACCCTGTAACAATACTTTAATGAAAAGAGCATGGGGCCTTCAAGAGTTGTGAGCCTTTCACATGTAACTATGACGCAGTGTACCTTATCTACAAAACTGTAGCACAAATTTTTCCAGGCAGTTTTGTTGGAATATTTCTTTGATATGAGTGATTGGATTTTAGAACAACCCTGGACCAGTGTTGGAAGTCAGCTGCCAGCTTTCATTAGTTTAATATAAATAATAAAACCAGCAGACACTTGGAACAGTACAACCCAATAGAAATTAAATTGTTGACTTCTGCCCTTCATTTTTCATGTCATGTTAGCCTTGTATTTTTTTTTATTTGTATTTATTGCACCAGATATTGATGGGCATTTTCAGAAGTAGTTTTGACATAGTGAGAAAAGTATTTCCCTCTGTTGAGTACTAAATTCACGTGGGTAGCTGAAGTTCAAGAGCAGAATTATTACTTCTGTTATTCTTCATGTACTGATTAAAAGTTATGGTCTTAAGGAATGTGTAGAAGGCTTGTAGTAAGTAATATGATTTGAACCACTCATGATCCTGTTATAGAAATGTCTCACTACTGCTAAATATTGCAGTGTTTTTAAATCTTTCTTGACAAGGTACTAGTAGGTTTTCAAGGTGTTTTGGGTGTCTATTTCCCACTTCACTAAAATTCCCATGTTCTTTATCTGATCTGTTAGCCCCTCCTGACTGGAGTGCCTCAGGTATGTCCCTGTGAGACTTCAACCCACCCTGCAGCCTGTAGGACAGAGTGACACTGAGTGGAGACATTGACATCGATGTACCTCTCCTATTCCCTGTCCAAGGATGTGGGTCCTCTTACTCTAAGCCAGCCCCTGAGCTCGTGTGTCCTCCTCAGGGCGTGAGAGTCCCTGTTCCAGTACAATCTCCTCCCTTTCTCATTTCCTTTCTCATATCCCTCAGGCATCACTGACCCCACCGGTCCAGCTTGTGTCATCTGGTACATGACAAGCCAGAGGAGACGTAAAGGGTAGCAGAAGCTAGTAATGACTGCAGAGGACGGGTGACTCCCTAGATATCCTAGGACCTTGGATATACTCTGTCCTTATTGTAGCAGTATGTAAGAATTCTGGTATCATTCAGTGTTGTGTAAGTTTGGAGTTATTGCTCTTTTATAATATCAGTATATCACTGTGCTGAAGTCAGGAGGGTATTGAAAAGATAAAAGAAATTTGAATACAGAATTGGTAACAGCATTTAAAATCAGAAATGAATGGAGTGACTGTCGTATGTAAGAAACACTGAAGCTTCATTCCTACTAATTTTTTTTTTTTTTGGTGGTGCTTCCAATATATTTTCTAGCTGAGGTCTTGATCAAAGTTCCTACACTCAAATGCTACTATATTAAGTTTTGAGTATTTTTTCCCTTGTCTGATACCCAGCTATCTGTCACTTTGCTGTTTTTACAAATAAAATTAAACTATGCAAGCAGGTGCAAAAACTGTTACTCTTGGAGGTGGTAATAAAGGTTCATATTATGCATAAAAGTCAATACTATAATTTTTAGATACAAAGTTGAAGCAGCTAGTGAAATGAGAGGAGGGTGAATAGAGAGGACAGAATTGGAAGGGTTCTTGATTTGTTGTTTACTGTCCTCACTAATGGATATCTGTAACTTGATTTAGCAGATAATGATGAAATGTTTTTAAATCAAATAATTCATCTGAATTAGTACATTCCTCAGACGTTGCAGGTTTTGACGTAATGGTAACATTTTAATTGAATTCCTAAGAGGGATGTATTCATCCAGAGAAAACATATTTTAAACACACTAGACTATGGATAATGTAAATCTGGTTAGCTCCGTGGGCAGATTTGTGTTTTGTGTATGCTGCCTGCCTTGGAAAGCAGGCAGTGACAGAACCAAAGTCCCGTAAAAGAGGTTTACGATGCTGCTTGCCTATTATTAAAAAAAAAAAAAAAAAAAGGTAATTTTAAAATGAAAGATTTGGTACAGGTCAGTAATTTCTGCCTTCGAGTGTTTCTGGCAGGTGGAGCGGTGGTGCGCCACCCGCAGCAGTGCCCTGCAGGGCCGCCCAGCTGCGGTGGCACGGTGCAATGGGGGCTTCTCTTTTGTCTCCGCAGAAGCAGGGGGCAAGAAGCTGCGGAGCACCGTCCAGAGGAGCACTGAGACAGGGCTGGCCGTGGAGATGAGGAACTGGATGACCCGTCAGGCCAGCCGGGAGTCGACGGATGGGAGCATGAACAGCTACAGCTCTGAGGGAAAGTAAGCAACAGTTATTACTGTGGTTGCCTGATGCTTCTCCATGAAACTTGTAGTTAGGCAAAGGTGAGGTGGGCACTGCAGGTCCTGTTCAGTCAGAATTCCCTTCACAAGCTAGTGTTGCTAGCTAGCCTTCCCCTGTGACCGAAAGAGTCTCCCGTTGCTGGTGCAGGAAGGATGGGGATCGTTTCTGCAGTGCTGTGAGGACGGCGCCTGGTGGCTCAGAGCCATCAGTATGTGGTGTGGCAGGAGGGGAAGCAGGCACAGTGCACCAGGTAAAACACAAAAAAGGACACATTCTCTTCTGAAAACTCCTCGTGTATGTCTGAAGTTTGCATAGCAAAGCATTTCCAGAGTATTTCCAGGTGTCATTCACTGGGCTCAGGACTTTTTCAAAGATTCTGTTAATTAATCCTGAAAAAATGGTCTTGGCAGAAGTATGAGACTTTCATGTATCGTGCTTTTCATAAAAGCCCAGGTTAAAGATTTCTGAGTGGTATGTTAAAGACATTGCCCAGAAAAATCTTATTGTGGATAATGGTATTCACAGCACTGGATGATACACCTGTACTGGACAATATATCTTACATGTCCAAGTTGATGCACTATGTGCACTTGAGATGGACATTTATTTATGGCTGGTCATTACAAATCTCATTAGTTCTTGTTGCCTTGTAATGGGTCACAGATAATTTATGGCCAGAATTTGAATTTTAAGTTACTTTGGTCATTTGCCATAATGGATTTCAGCTCTGTTATTGAATATATGTCATTCTCAAAGACATTTTTAACAAAATGTTTATAATGAATGCTGATTTTAAAAGGTGATTTTAAAAATAGTGTCCAGTATTCAGTTTAATGTAATAATTTTACTGGGTACATTTGACATTCAACCATTGAGTTGCTGTTGACTGAGAAATGTGAGCAATTTTACCTTCATGTAACTGAGTTACTGGTAAGGGCATTAGTATCTTATCGAACTGGTCTCATATGAATCCTGCAATAATTAACAGTGGTCTTTAATATATTGGGAAAAGAGAGCATGCTGGAAAACTATTACTGTGGAAATTAGACCCAGTGAGGATTAGCACTTCCTTCACCTGTTTGTTTATATGCTGGAGACCAAATTGCTGCTTATTGAACACTGGGAAGTTTTGAAAATTACACTCATTGTTTTGTAATCTTGTAGGTGTAAATAAGTTCCTTGTGAGCAGTAGTACCAGAAATAATTTTGCTAAATGCAAAACATCTAGAAAACAAAAAAAAAAAAGGTAAATTCAAGTGTATTTATTTATTTTCTTTTTAATATTATTTTTTAGTTTGATTTTCCCTGGTGTGAGGTTGGCTGCAGACAGCCAGTTCAGTGATTTTCTGGATGGACTTGGTCCTGCCCAGCTTGTAGGGCGACAGACTTTGGCAACACCATCAATGGGTAAGCATTTATGTCCTACAGATATAATATAATCTCCTAGGTCTGGTAATTAGAACATAGACATTATCTAGATTCTCATTCTTTAAATATGGATTTCCCATGTGGTTTTGAACAACTCACTTCAGACCAAAACTATAATCTCAGCCAAAGTTGAACATAATTGTGGATGCTCATTAGGACACTCAAAAGTAGAAAGGTGCTTTGAAAAATTCAGTCTTTTCTGCTTCAGTTTTCCATCTTCAAAATGTGGTTAATGAGACAAAGCCTTTCTCTGAATCACTTGGATAGCATTGAATAAAAATGTGAATTTAGGTGCAAAGTATTTGTTGCTATTGTACTTACAGATTTTTTTTTTTATATATTTACAAGTATCTTTTCATACCTTGTCTTAAACTAGAGGCACGGTGAAGAGATTTCAAGCAGGCTTACAGAACTGCTGCTTACTAATTTCCTTGCTGCCTTTTCAGCTGAGATTCTTAAGACAAAAAATAACCTAATTTGAGTTATAGGGGCATGAGAAAAGGGAGACAAGGTGTTATTGTAGGGTTTTTTAATTGTTTACTAACATAAATATCAGTGAAAGAGGATACATATTAAGTTATCTAGTAGTATTAAAATCCGGATCATACTTGCTGGTGGAATGCAGGCAACACAAGCCATCACGTATCCATCCTAGCACTTCCCATAGCTTCTCATATGTTTAGATCTTTTTGAATTACAATGCCAGGATTTCTTTTCTTTTTCTAGGAGATATCCAGGTGGGAATGATGGACAAGAAAGGACAATTGGAAGTAGAAATAATCCGAGCTCGTGGCCTTGTTGTAAAACCAGGTTCAAAGACACTGCCAGGTAAGGAAGAAAAATCTTAGCAACAAGAAGAGAATTCTAACAGAAAAATCCAACAAGCCCCCAGTTCCTGAGGCTTTGCTGTTCAACTTAGGTAAACTCTTAGCAATTCATATGTCAGTAGGTTACAGTGTTGTATACTGAAATGTAAAATGTACTGAAACGGTATACAAGCTTGCAGTAGGTGCAAAAAGTCAACCCTGCTTCAGGAGGAAAAGAAAATCAGACTGGTGTCTGAGTTACCAGAAGACACAAAAGTATTATAGTAATAACAAATGCATCCTTGGTTATGGGGTAGAAAGGAAAGTACATACTGAACATGGGATCTAGGAATCTTTTGGGGTGAAGGGGGTATCAACAAGAGGTGTGGAATAGGTACCTCCTTGAAAAGTAGACCAGTGTTTGATACTTACTGCTTATTTTATAATATGATGTCCTATAACACTACGTGAAAAGGACAATATAATGATATTTTTAGCAAGCTCTTCTGCTAAAATAGAAATTGTGTCAGAGTCTTTTCTTCTCTGATTTTCACCTTGTAGATAATTTTAAATTATTAACAATTTGG
The DNA here is from genome assembly GCF_000708025.1 of Charadrius vociferus. Lineage (NCBI taxonomy): Eukaryota > Metazoa > Chordata > Aves > Charadriiformes > Charadriidae > Charadrius > Charadrius vociferus. The sequence continues at coordinate 2,257,313 of NW_009650064.1, read as the reverse complement.
AGCATTGATCCAAATCTCACCAAAGTCAATGCAAGTCATTCATTTACTTAATAGGCCTATTTTGCATACTGCACAGTGTAGGGACACTATATATAGGAATATCTGATTTTTCCAGGTCAAAATCTGAATTGTTTCATGGCAAAAGAGACATACAAAAAGAAGTAAAGAAAAGATTGTACAAGGGAGAAAAGTAAAGAAATTGCACAGATGTTTTGCATGTGAATAAATGCTAATAGTGCTTTTGGAGATTTGTTCATTTAAGTTCTATATCCAGTAAAAGGCAGATTTTATCATATGGCGATAGAACGTTACATCTGTTATGCAAAAAATCTGGACTTCTTTACTTACTGTTCTTTATTTTCTTTTTTCTAAGCACCATATGTAAAGGTGTATCTATTAGAAAATGGAGTCTGCATAGCCAAAAAGAAAACAAAGGTAGCAAGAAAAACGCTGGAACCGCTTTATCAGCAACTCCTATCATTTGAAGAAAGCCCCCAAGGCAAAGTTTTACAGGTAATTTGCATCAATATTCTTCTGACTCTGAAATGTTGCCTGTACAATTATCATTGAATGAGTTTCAAACTTCCTTTCATGCTTTATTTGGCAAGTTCTGCTATTTCTAAGGCTTGTTGAGCACATAAATACTACAGTAACGACTGTTGACGCAAGTAGAAAGTGCTGACCAAAGGTTCATTCTAGATTATTTTGACTCTAATATATGTATGGGCTCCTTCTCTCACTGGACTTTCTTTAGTATTATGGATAACTGCTCTATTACTGCCCAGGTCATTTCTGTCACTGCGTCATGGTTATTATACACAGAAATGAACTATATCAGCAGTCAAATATTTCATTCCTTACTGTAATTAAATAAGCAGAGACATTTGAAAAATCAGCTTGCATAGCTCGTCATTTTTGCTGAAATCTTTCTATTTTCTTGTGTTTCCTTTGCTAACAGATAATTGTTTGGGGAGACTATGGACGTATGGATCACAAGTCCTTCATGGGAGTGGCACAGATACTTTTAGATGAACTGGACCTGTCCAACATGGTGATTGGGTGGTTCAAACTCTTCCCTCCTTCTTCCCTAGTAGACCCAACTTTAGCTCCTCTCACTAGAAGAGCTTCCCAATCATCTCTTGAAAGTTCAACAGGACCTTCGTATGCTCGCTCATAGCAGCTGTGAAACTGTTGTCATAGCAACCAGCGTTACAAAAAAAAAAAAAAATTACAGGTCGCAAACCCTGGTAACACTGCATGCTTAATGTTGTGTCTTCTGAGCCTGTTTCTAGGGCTGCAACGCGATCCTGTGTTCTCAAGGAAGTTGCACACATTGTGCCCTACGGAAGGCCCTCAGGTGAAGGACTGAAGTCATGAAGAACTGATAGGTTTGGAGTTCAGGGACACTCAGTTTTGGTCCAATCTGAAGCCATGGACTAAACTAAAAGAATCAATCTGTTTCATGCAACAAAAGTCCTTTTCAATGGCCTATCTGTTTTGTTGCTCCCGTTTCTTTATTTATCTGCCCTCCCCTCCTAAAGCTTGATTATGCCACAGAAATGGAGTTACCCTCCCGTGAAGCCATGTTACAAGTCAGTGGATTAGCAGACATTGGAAGAAAAGAAGAATGTAAGGATGCTGGAAAAGTCAGCTGTTGTTTGAAACAGTTGCTTGAGATCTGAAAACTCTTCATACTGGAAAGGTTCAAGACTTAAAGTGGCGGGCTTCATACCTCCAGCTATAGATACAGTGAAACCCCAGATGTGATGGACTCTCTGAAAAATAAAATTCTGTGGATATACTGTACTGTATGAAATTAAAGAAACTTTTTTGCATGGACACAGATTTAGCTGAACACTTAAATTATTTTCTTGGGGCTGCAACTTGCAAAAAAAAAAAAAAGAGAATAAATCAGCCATTTTCAACAATTTATATTATTTTTAAAAATAAATTTCACTAGTGCATGGTTTTAAAGGGAAGAGAATGCAACAGGGTGATACAAAGACACACCACGTTTATCATTCTTTAAACCAGTCATGGTCTGTATTTTTGCAGACGTATATTAAAAATAAAAAATAATTTCTAGCAGTTATTTAAAATTCTGTTTATGTGACAAGAAATAAGTGTAATATATTAAATTTATTTAAATGTAAAAGGTACAAGCCTTGTAAAGTTCAACATAATGTGCAAATTGTACACTTCTTTTACCTCCTCCTTTCTCTATCTCTCCTCCCAGTCTCCCTTCTACCTTTTGCTCTTTTCCCCCCTCTACCTCCCAGGATGATCATCATATTCTAAAATGGCTACCTTTTGACTTACTACTCTCTTATGCCCCATGTTTGGTTCAGGGTTGCAGATTGTTCTGCATTTCTGAATTATTTGAGAAAAATATTGTTTAAGAACTTACTTTTTTTCAAGCATGTTGAAAAGGATTTTGCAACATGGCTTGGGAGTACATTAATGTAATTCAGCATGTATTTGATAAAGAAGATATTTGAACTTTTTGCAATTTATTGTACAGTGCATGGTAACTTATTTTCATTTTTTCTCACCTTCAAATTGAATTCTACAGCAAAATACTGGAATCATGTGGCCATTGTAAGATGTCTTCAATAAATTTGTTTTCAGCACCAGCATCTTTCATTCAAAGGTTGAACTATCATTTCTTGAAGGTTTTTGGAAAGAGAAAAAATTAAGTACCTGGTTGATTTTTAGAAAATAAATTTAAACACTTTTATTTGCACTAAACCAAATTAATTGCTACATTTTTGAGATTACAAAAGCAACAAAGGTTACTAATTCGTACAGTTCTTCTGCTGTAAAGTTCAATTTTCATAAACTACATTTGTGTTGCAAAAGACATAATTGAGTAATATCAGTCTGAAAAATTCAAATCTTTGGTTCGTAAAATAGCCTTAAAGAAAGCTTATCTGTACCACTACGACAGCTATTGGACACCATTGCCAGAACCCTCACTGCAGTCAGTGGATCTTCAAACCCCTGGTCTTTTGTAGCAGACAGTAACTGCCGTTGGGTGGTGCTGCAAGTTCAAGCTTCTCATTAAATTACATTATTTAAAGGGAATGTAACTGGCTAACGTTTAATAACAAAATATCCTTTTTTTCTGGGTCTTTGTATGCCTTTAATACCTATATAAGGTTTAATATTGAAACCTTGCAATAATTTTTGAAATATACATTACACCTTTAAGGCCACACACAATTATTCTGATTTTATTTGAAAATCTATTAAAGTTTCCCATTAAGAAATTGTACATGCCTCATAAGAGGGCAAAAGTAATAACAGTATCACTTAAAATGCCTTTTACTTTGTGCAATATCATATAAATCAAGATTGTGTCTTGTCTTCAGAGTTTATATAATGGATTATTGTTAAGTTAATGGACAGACTGGTAAAATTATATTTATTGAAATAATTTAGACATCTGTCTACCAGCAGCAAATAAATACTACTAACATGCAGTCTACAATATCCCCTAGGATATTAAACAAAAATACATAACCATTTTCCTGATACTGTGAGATGTGCTCACACATTCTTGTATGCATAGTCCTATATAAATTATTTCAAATTTTAAAATCAAGGACATGACGCATGGAAGGTTTGTACATACTTGTCATTATGCAGTATTTATTTTAAAAAAAAATTAATGTATTTTTTTTAATTTTCACACGTCTGCAACTCTACTTATGGTTTAGTCATGTAAATAGCACTATTCCAGTGATCACTGCTGTCTTGTACATAGTACGTTTTAAAAAGTTAAAAGGAATTACAGTTGGGGGGGAAAAAAAAAGGGCAGATTAGGCCTGTAACGAACACCAACTAATGTAAATCAAACTCATTCTGGTGATGGTATTTAACACTTTAAATAAAACATTTTCTTTACAGAACTTGTGTGCAGCGCTTTGTTGTTTTTCTCTGAGGGGGTCAGCAGCATCCTTTAGCAGAGTTTGTGGGAAGCAGCACTTGCAGCTGATGAACAAGCAAGCTTTTCTGCTCAGAACAGTGCTGCAAATGAAATGCCGTTTTTAAGATAACACATCCACTGCCAGAAGTTTTCGGACCATGTGTGTGCGCACAGGCAGGGCGAAGGGGGAGGCCGGGACTGCCTCTCCCCCAGCCAGGCACTGGGCTCTGCACCTTGGCCATGTTCCTCTTCTCCCATGCTGAAACAGGCACGTGGCTCCAGGGCCAGAGCTGGAGCTCAGCTGCCTAATCCTGGCTGCAAGGATGCGCTCAAACTCCATTATCACCGGGACTGTGAAGTGTTGGTGCCAGCTGGTGTGGAGTGGTTGTGCCACCCGGTTAGGCTTCCAGAGTTTGAAATGGGTGGCCACACTCGAGGTGGCTGTTGGGGATGGTTGTGGATGGAACTCCTGGGATCTGTTGGGAGGGCAGTGCCCAGCCTCCCCAGGGCAATGCCAGCAGTGTTCCTCACCCAGGTACAGTTCCTGTCACCACTTCATGCACTAGGAAAGCTGTGGCCTTTGATTTTCAGCTGTTGAACTATAATAGTAAACAGGTTGGACTGTAAGAAAAGTAAGTTTGTAAGCTTCCACCCTATCACAGAATCACAGAATCACAGAATGGTCAGGGTTGGAAGGGACCTCTGGAGATCATCTAGTCCAACCCCCGTGCCACAGCAGGGTCACCTACAACAGGTTGCACAGGACGGCGTCCAGGCAGGTTTTGAATGCCTCCACAGTGGGAGACTCCACAACTTCTCTGGGCAGCCTGTGCCAGTGCTCTGCCACCCTCAAAGAAAAGAAGTCCCTCCTCACGTTAAGATGGAACTTCCTATGCTCAAGTCTGTGCCCATTACCTCTTGTCCTATCACTGGGCACCACTGGAAAAATACTGTTCCCATCCCCCTGGCACCCTTCCTTTAAGTATTTATAAGCATTAATAAGATCCCCCCTCAGTCTTCTTTTCTCTAGACTAAAAAGTCCCAAGTTCCTCAGCCTTTTCTCGTAAGAAAGATGTTCCAATCCCCTAATCATCTTTGTAGCCCTTTGCTGGACCCTCTCCAGCAGTTCTCTGTCCTTCCTGAACTGGGAAGCCCAGAACTGGACACAGTACTCCAGATGCGGCCTCATCAGGGCAGAGTAGAGGGGAAGGATGACCTCCCTCGACCTACTGGCCACACTCTTCTTGATGCGAGGTTTTTTAGTTATTTTTATGAGCAGAGCACAAACGAGGGCAAAGCACCCAGCCAGCAGTGGTGGTTGTTGGGGCTTACGCAGTCTCTGCAGTGGGGAGCAGGTGGTGGTCCAACACCTCTTATGTTGTCCCCCCATCTCCATAGCTGGAGAGTGGAGGCTTTTCTCGCTGCCTGACTCCTCAGAGGCAGCAAAGGCAGTGGTGACTGGGCAAAACCCAGCATTTACTGAAGAGTGAGAGGCTGGCTGGGAATTTGCACAGGAAAATCTGTGCATTTGATCCCAGATAGATGGAAGAAAAGCACTGCAGTACTGTCAGGAGAGAAAACTCCAGGAAAGCAAGTGGATTGGGGGCAGAGCCCTGGTGGGAACTGTGATGAAGGAAACTCCAATGGTTTGTTGTACTGCATCTGAAAGTGGAATGCTGGGGGAACGGACCCAAACTTCTGGTGGGCTAAACTGCTATCATCCCAGCAGGTTGCTCTTCTCCTCTGCTGAGGATGACATTGCTGTTGAAGGGTGACAGGGCAGGCAGGTATCTGGGTGGGAGCTGGGCTGTGACTGCGGGGGAGGCTGCCCAGTGCCCTGCAGCACATCACCTCCAGCCCGCGGTGGGGTGGGCAGCACGGCAACAACTCCCACTCCTGCCACAGCTGAACACACCAGAGCTCGTCTGCCTTGGGCACACTTTAGAAAGAAACACAATTACACCCAGCAGATTACACCTCCCATCCCTGGAAGTGTTTAAGGCCAGGGTGGATGTGGCCTTGGGCAACCTGGTCTAGTTGGTGTCCCTGCCTATGGCAGGGGGGTTGGAACTCGATGATCTTCAAGGTCCCTTCCAACCTAAACCATTCTATGATTCTATGATTCTTGAGAACGTGCGCTGGAACAGCTGTACAGGCCCAAAAAAGGCCAAAACATGCTACTTTTCTAAAGGGTCTTTTTCTTCTTTAAGGCAGTTTCCCAAGATTGCTTGCTGTTTCACCTCACCAACACCATCTTGCCCACCTCCACTTAATTTAAAACAAAACAAAACTGTAGATCATTTTCATCTTAGCAATCCCGCTTCACTCATGACTACTAAACATTGGCTCAGATGGCTGATTCATGCTGTTATTCTGGCAAGTGTTTGTGCCAATAAAAAAATGCAGTAAAATGCTATGTCACCCTAATTGTGGGGCTCTTCTGCTTCCATGCCTTTACTGCAGGTCTTTAAGGCTTAAGGAGCGAGATGCTCTTGCCATAATGAGGGTGCATGTGTGGCCAGCATGTGCTAACCAGCACACCGTTGCGTTCTCATGGCCTCCTGCTACTATCAAATAGCCATTCACAATTGTATAACTAATGAAACTATAACTGTTTTTATACAAAAGGTTAAATACTGATGTTTGAATATGACATAAAAGTTAACAAAGCATTAGATTTCACAACTTCGTCATAAAGTTAGGTAATGCTGTGGGGGTGTCTATAGCAGTTCGTATTTGTCTCCTTATCTCATACCTCTGTGCAATTGTCTCCTCCCTGTCACCCAAGCAGCAAAGAGCAGACAGCAGAGCTGTAGGTGTCATAACCATCTTCCAAGTGTGACTAGCCACTCTGTCCCTCCCTTGGTAAATATTTACAGTAAGCCTTTACCAGGAGCAAGCAGGTATGGGAGAAAGAAGGTGAGCATTTTCCCAGGCAAGAACGGCTCACTTTTAGGACAGATTATGAGAATGAGCTTTGGCTGGCAAAAAAATAGAGCTATATGCTACGAACACCAAAGGTAAATCAGCTTCTAGAATTATTAGGTTAATACCTGCCTATTTCAGCTGTCTTGTTTAGGATTGAATGAGTCACTCTGGGGAGATCAGATTCTCTCCCTCTCTCCCTGTTGACCAGAGGCAGAAAGACTGATGACTGGCTTGGGTTGAATGTCTAACTTCACAGCAGCTGAGCTTAGGAGAAGCGGATCCAACTTCAGCAGTGAGGAAAAAGAACTCCATGGTCCTTCATTAGCAAGTCCTATCTGAACTGCCTGTATAATTATCAGGTGTGAGGGCAGCGGGCAGCCTATGACTGATGAGGGAGGAAATGGCTGGGAATTAATTCCCCCGATCTGACACACTGCCCTGTCAGGTCACTCCTCAGCCCAGCCCCAGGAAGAAAGAGAAGCAGACGTCCTAATTAAACCATAGGGCATTAATGCCCCAACATATATTTGACATGAGGTCAGACAGAAAGAAAAGAGCATCCTAGATCTGCAGAAAGTGCATGACACAGGACTGAGGAAGTTTGTCATAAATGTCTGTCCTCTGTGACTGTTCCTGCAAACAAATATTAAGTGCCATCCAAAATGTCTGTATTTCTGAGCTGGTGTTGGCACAAAGACAGAATTGGGTGCATGGCACTGGATGGCATTAGCTTTCTGGGCATGGAGGTTTAGGGTACCTCAATGAGGTGGGAGAGGGTTTGGCACTGGTAGACTGTTTTGAGGGCAAGAGTTAAGATCAGCAGCTGAAGTCAGTTGGCTTGTTCAGCTTGGAGAAGAGAAGGCTGAGGGGTGACCGCATCAAGGGGCACAGCAGAGGGGGACGTGCTTGATAGGACACAAGGAAATGGAATGAAGCTGCATCAAGGGAAGTTCAGGCTGGACGTTAGGAAAAGGTTCTTCACTGAGAGGGTGGTCGGTCACTGGAACAGCCTCTCCAGGGAAGTGGTCACAGCACCAAGCCTGTCCGAGTTCAAAGAGTGTCTGGACAATGCTCTTAGCCATATGGTTTAGTGCTAAGTAGTGCTGCAAGGAGCAGGAAATTGATTAAATGATCCTTATGGGTCCCTTCCAACTCAAGATACTCTATGATTCTATGGTTTCTCTGGACAACTGTTAGCAGGGCTGTTGTAAGAGTTGTTAGTCAAAGTCCTTCTGTCTAGCTGCAGTTTTGGTAAGGGCACAATCAATGTTTTAGAAATGATATTTATATTAAGGTAACACCACTCACTGAAATGAAAACAAAACAAAAATACCAACACTTAGGCCAAAACTCAACCAGCAGGTCCTGCTATGTGAATAATTCATTTGACACATGAAGACAAGGCCAGTATTACACTTGCCAGTGTATGTCAACCTAGTTTGAATGCTAGGAGTGGACAAAATTATTATCCCCTTGATGAGAATAAAAAGCAGATTTAGGGAAGACTGAGGGATGAAGTAAGAATGTGAAATTATGAAAGTAACAATGGGCAGATATTTTATTGATCCCCCATTTTGTTCCTGGTTAATTAGCACTTTAGCTGCAGCATTCCTGAATAGCGGCAGACAGCTGCCCTGAAGATGAGGAAAAGTCATTATATCAGGCACCATCTCCCAGGGACTAGCATACTGAGAATGCTACTGCATGGGAAGCAACTTGATTAAGAAGCCTGGGGACATTTCAAGTGACTTTTTACAGTGTAGACTGTAAGACACACTGGAAATGACACAAAGATTGTCCTTGTTTAGCAGTTTCTCAGCCCATATTCTGATTCCGTACTGACTTCCAAGCTGTGATTTTGTTTCAGAGACTGAATGCAAGACCTGCTCACTCTCAGGTCTGCTAACTTGGACTTTTCAGAAGCCTTAGCTACCACCTGCCACACGCCTGAGGCATCAGTGCACATATTTACACAGCCGCATGCACAAGCGAGTCCTGTCCTTCACTGTGTTTTGGCTGTACAAGCACAACCGCCTGGAAGCCAGCAGCTCTGGCTCTCTAGGAACAGCCCTGGGGTAACATGGCACTTCACCTGCAGATAACTTTATTCATCACTGGCAAAGATACAAGTTGGAGAAAAGACATTTTTAATACATCCTAATGCATTTTGGCCATTTAAACAAAGTGAGAGCTGACACAGTGACAAAGGATAAAAAAAAGGCTGAGGTACATAATGCCTTCTTTGCCTCAGTCTTTAATAGTAAGACCAGTTGTTCTCTGGTACCCAGCCCCCTGGGCTGGAAGACAAGGACAGGGAACAGAATGAGGGCCCCATAATCCTAGGAGAAATGGTTAGTGACCTGTTACACCACTTAGACATACACAAGCCTATGGGGCCAGATGGGATCTACCCAAGGGTGCTGAGGGAGTTGGTGGAAGTCCCCACAAAGCCACTTTCCATCATTTATCAGCAGTTCTGGCTAACTAGGGAGGTACCAGTTGACTGGATGTTAGCGAGTGTGATGTCCATCTGCAAGAAGGGTCAGAAGGAAGATCTGGGGAACTACAGGCCTGTCAGTCTGACCTCGGTGCCAGGGAAGGTTATGGAGCAGATCATCTTGAGTGCCATTATGCAGCACATGCAGGACAACCAGGTGATCAGGCACAGTCAGCATGGGTTCATGAAAGGCAGGTTCTGCTCATCTCCTTCTATGACAAGGTGACCCACTTACTAGATGAGGGAAAGGTTGTGGACACTGACTACATAGACTTCAGTAAAGCTTTTGACACCTTTTCCCACAGCATTCTCCTGGAGAAACTGGCTGCTCATGGCTTGGATGGGCATATGCTTTGCTGGGTAAAAAGCTGGCTGGAAGGCCAGGCCCAAATAGTTGTGGTGAATGGAGTTAAATCCAGTTGGTGGTTGGTCACAAGTGGTGTTTCCCAGGGCTCAGTCCTGGGGCCTGTTCTCTTTCATATCTTTATCAATGATCTGGATGAGATGATCAGGTGCACCCTCAGTAAGTTTTCAGACAATGCCAAGTTGGGTGGGAGTGTTGATCTGCTTGAGGGTAGGAAGTCTTTACAGAGGGATCTGAACAGGCTGCATTGATGGGCCAAGGGCAATGGTATGAGGTTCAACAATGCTGAGTGCCAGGTCCTGCATTTGGATTGCAACAACCCCATGCAACACTACAGGCTTGGGGAAGAGTGGCTGGAAAGATGCCTGGCTGAAAAGGACCTGGGGCAGTTGGTCGACAGCCGGCTGAAGATGAGCCGGCAGTGTGCCCAGGTGACCAAGAAGGCCAATAGCATCCTGGTTTGTATCAGGAATTGTGTGGCCAGCAGGATTAGGGAAGTGATTGTCCTCCTGTAATCGGCATTGGTGAGACCGCACCTCAAATACTGTGTTCAGTTTTGAGCCCCTCACTACAAGAAAGGCATTGAGGTGCTGGAGCGTGTCGAAAGAAGGGCAATGAAGTTAGTGAAGGGTCTGGAGAATAAGTCTTATGAGGAGTGGCTGAGGGAACTGGGGTTGTTTAGCCTGGAGAAAAGGAGGCTGAGGGGAGACCATATTGCTCTCTACAACTGCCTCAAAGGAGTTTGTGGCGAAGTGGTGTTGGCCTCTTTTTCCAAATAACAAGCGATAGGGCAAGAGGAAATGGCTTCAAGTTGCTCCAGGGGGATTTAGGTTGGTTTGGAAATATTTCTTCACTCTAAGGGTTGTCATACATTGGAACAGGCTGCCCAGGGAAGTGGTGGAATCACCACCCTTGGAGGTATTTAAAAGATGGGTAGACGTGGTGTTTAGGGACATGGTTTAGTGGTGGACTTAGTAGTGTTACATTTATGGTTGGACTCTATAAAAGGTCTTTTCCAATCTAACTGATTCTATGATTATGATTCTATGATTCTAGGAAGAGCAGATCACAGAGTGAGCCAAGAAGAGTTTGGGTCACACCAAGGGAATCAGGCCACCAAATCAGCTAAAAACTGCATCTCTAATCTGTTCCCTAAACATGCTAGCCAGGTGCTAGACAAAGAAATATTGAGTGGAGACAGAGAGGTGACATGTTCCTGCCAACACTTTAAAGAACCTTAAACAAACAAACAAAAAAACCTGTTGGCACAGCTCTCAGCTCTGAAAGTTTCAGTAAGATGAAAAAGAAAAAAACCTGAACATAAGAATCCCTATTTCAGGTTTCCATGAACTACATTCATTTCTAACCCAGGCCTTCTTGTTTTCAGTTAGCATGCTGAGGTATCAGTAAAGATCACAGTATCTGTACAGCTGTAGGGCTAGTTTTCTTTAGTTACACACTTGGGTAAATAAGAACTTTTTTTTGTCTAGTAATTGTTTTGCTTTGCCTGCTTAGGCACAGTTTTTCCTTCCTTGTTTTCTTTAAGAATGATCCATAAACTGAGAGCAGGACTGAGCTGACCTTTCCACATCTAATATGTGTCTGGTTTATACTTAAAATGTGAGCAGATTCCTCAGGCAACAGATTCAGAATAATTTGGCATATTTTTCTCCCTCTCTCCCTCAGCAGCATTGCTTTCCTAACCAGTGTTGATTAACAAACTTAATTGTGACAGCTGGGTGTCAATGCAGTTCAGCAAGCCACACTTAGAGCCTGAGATGGATGCTCAGGCTGTCTTCAGACATCTAATTTAGGTGAAACTAAGAGGGTCAAAATTAAGAGTCTATTTAATTGTACTCAATGGAGAGAGACAGGAGGCCCTCCAGGGTAATTCTAATTTAGGATCCTCTGGAAAGACATTTTGAGCACCCTTCACTATCAGCTGCATAGGAGTCAGTTCAACTTCCAAGGTAGGCCATGCAAATAGCTCTCAAAACGACAATGCCACCTTCTGGATAAGACATAAAAGAAGAATCATTGCTTATTCCCTTCAGTACTTTCTGATCCCTGAAGGTGTCTGGGAAAGTGTCTCTCCTGAGACCTGAATGACGATGAATTTGAATGTTGTGAAGGCAAAAATGTGGGGAAGGGGAAAATTTACCCACTGAAGCTTCTCCACCTTCTCATGTAAACCTCAGGATTTCTGACTAACCCCGTGGCTGACCTTGACCTTGGTGACAGACCATGGCATGAGGGTTGGCTGTATTTCTGCTCTCAAACAGCTACTTGCAGACAAGCAAGATGCCCCCTGGCTGCTGGAGCCCTGCGACAGCATTGTCCTGGTGTCCCTGCCTCGCTTCAGCCTCTGGACCTTGTTCAGTTAGGTCACATCTGCACTGCTAAAAAAAACTCTCCAGCTCCAGTTCGCAGGCACAGAGACCCAGTAGCATGGCTTGCTTTCCATCCGCACACCTGAACTCTCTTCCTTCCACCCTTCCCGTCTCCTCCTCAAATAAGATTGCCTCTCCCAAACTGATGGGGAAGAGGTCTGGCCTATGCTATCCCCAAAGCGTTTCCTGGAGAGCACTGCCTGTCATGGGTTAAAACCACAGCAGAGGCCATGCCAGCAATGGCACAGTATGTATGGTACAAATCAGGGCTTTAGGGGATGGCCTGTCCTTGCTTCCAGATGCAGCCTGGCCACCTTTACACATGGGGATGCAAAGCCAGATGGGAATTCAAGTGGATGAGCAAAGGACAGACCAGTCCTTTCCAAACTGGGAACATGGCACCTTTCTTGCCAGATTTGAAGCCTGTTCCTTTATCCTATGTGGTCTTAACTAAATGCTTAAATAAATGCAGATCTGTTAAGGGAGAAAGGTTGACATCAACATGAATTTCAGCAATAAAAAGCTGTTGTAAGATGGACAGGCTCCTAGGCACTTTGAATAAAATTGGAGATTTTGGCTTCAAGCATACAAAGGCCAATTCTTGCCTGCACCAGGAGGGCCAAGCTACATGGAATTAAAAGAGACATCTGAGTGGTGTTGAAGAGCCACAATGTGCTGCTGTCACCACAGGAGACATGGGAGGTGTGGGAGCTGGAGGGGGTATTAGAAAGGGCTTCAGCACATAGCCTGGCCCCCATCAGCAGGAGGGGTAAGAGCCAGCCAGCTTGCTGAGGACTTGCTTCAGGAAAAATAAGCAACAGGATCCATTTTCCACTTTCCCAGAAGTCTGCTGTTCTGGCTAAATATTTATCTAGCTTATGTTGGTCTTACTTGTACAAGTTTGCAAGAAGAGAACAGACTCGCGGTCGATTAATTAAAATTAACAAGGATATCATGAATGAACCAAGCAAAGTAATTAAAGCCTGAGGAGAGGGGGGTAAAACCCCAACCTACTAAGCAATATAATACCTTTGTCTCCATCCCTTGGCCACACCCAGGGTGTCGCCTTGTCTAGCTGTGTACCTGTGATATTGTCCCATAATTATTTCAATAGGTAAAAGAAATAAATCAGCATGCAGGTGGTTTTTCCAGTAAAGAGCCATCATTCACTTCGATATCACAACTGCTCCTAACTGATTTTTGGAAGGGATGCAGTTACCTGTGTTTCAGGGCTGAAGCTGGTCTGCAAGCACCAGAGACAAGGATAAGCTTTTTCAGTGGGGCAGGTTATCCTGTTCCTATCTACCAAGGAATGCCATGTACTTTCTTTTGGAGCATTTAGCAGGGGTACTTCTCAAACTGAGGTGAAACGAGAGGCTGGGATCCAGGATGGTGACTCTCACGGTCTTCCAGGCTGCCCGTAATCTTGCTGCTGATCTGCAGTCTTTAAGGATGCCAAATAACAGTGAAATTAGGTGGCATAAAGATCGTATTTATGAGATTGACACCCTCTTTCTTTCTCAAGTTCCCTTACACCAAAATGTGGTTTGGGGTTTTATTTTACTACCCTATTATTTACTGAGCACATGTATCCAGGTCATAACTATTAATACAGCTTGAGTTGTTCAAGACAAATTCTTCTCTGAAAAAAAATAAAAAATGTTGTCTTGGGTGTTGTCTTGCCAAGAAGAAAATGGCAAATTGGAAGGAAACAGCTCACAATTCATGCAGAAAAGGAAAGTTAAGGAATAAGTGCCTGCCTTGCAAGGCTCCACAATGGGCCATTGTCAAATGACGCCAAATCCCATACATCATCTCCCCTGGAAGTGAATAAAATTGAATTTGTTTTAAGAAGAACCATTACCCAAAGCTCCACAGGGGGAGAAGAAACTGGAAGACGCTGCGATGCAGTTGTCTCCTACTGAGCCTTCACTGGAACTTTCTTTTGTTGGGAGAGGAGCTTAAGTCAGCCTCAGAGGAACTGCTTACTGGGAATGTGAAACCACACAGATCCCCTGAGGTCTTCGGGGATGATCAGCATGACTGAGTTAGATGGTGATCGGCATGTAGCCAGGGCTGTTTTTTTAGAAGAGGTTAGATGTCTCACTAAAAATGAAAATGCAGGTACCAATAATGACTAATGAAATGGTGGTGAGGAGGAGCTGGAAGAACTCCTAGGCTCTCAAGTGATATGTAGGCACTATGAACTGTGGGACAAGACCTGCCCTCTAATTACTGCTTCAGTCAGCACTGAACTATGCTATACCCAGCAAACCATTTCAGTGCAGTGCCTGAGAAATGTCCTCTGCCAAATGCTGCACTCCTCTGGCAGACTGGGACTCCCTAGGGCAGGTAAATGAAACTAGCTATTGGTATCTGCATAAAAGAGGCACATTATCTCCCACTAATGGGTGTTCCTGTGAGAACGGACTGTTCCAGCTTTTGCATGTAATGACACTGGACCGATTTGGAGGCTGCTGATCCCCATTAAAGATTGGGCTCTCCTCCTGCCCAGGCACCAGGCTCTAGTCCCTGCTGCATGGGTCACATAAATGTCCAATCTGGTGTTATGAATGCCCTGTGTGTTACAACATCAGCTTACTACTACCTCCACTAGCTCGCTGCACTGTGCTTCACAGTGCCTTCACCTAGGATTTTCCCTCATCCCTTGGTACTAAAGCTTGAGAGTGCTCTGCCCTCTGGCAGGTCTCTAGGAGTAGAATCATAGAATGGTTTAGGTTGGAAGGGACCTTAAAGATCATCTTGTTCCAACTCCCTTGCCATAGGTAGGGACACCCGGCTCAAGCCCAGGTTGCTCAAAGCCCCATCCAACCTGGCCTTGAACATCTCCAGGGATGGGGCCTCCACAACTTCTCTGGACGATCTGGTCCAGTGTGTCACCACCCTCACAGTAAAGAATTTCTTCCTGATATCCAATCTAAATCTACCCTCTTTCAGTGTGAAGCTATTACCCCTCGCCCTCTCACTACATGCCCTTGTAAAAAGTCCCTCTCCAGCTCTCCTGTAGGCCCCCTTCAGATAGTGGAAGGCTGCTATAAGGTCTCCCCAGAACCTTCTCTTCTCCAGGCTGAACAAGCCCAACTCTCTCAGCCTGTCTTCATAGGAGAGGTGCTCCAGCCCTCTGATAATAGGACTCATGTCACCTAATTTCAGAGGTCAGCCGGATGGATGTGTGTACCTGAGTGGTTCATTCTCATCTCCCTGTACAGACAGTGGAAATGGTACTTTTAGAGCCCAATATAACTGACATTTTAGATGCCTCCTTTAAGATGGAAATGGATCACAGCTTAGTTGTACCTATTCTTGTCACTGACTATAAAGGGAACAGCTCAGATGTACATCTAGTCAGCTGAATCCCATTAATTGAGCCTTGCTATTGACTCAAATGGGCTTTTGACTGAAGTCTAACTACATAGCTGCAGCAGAGAGGCAGCACTGCACAGATGTGCAGCCTGATTACATACACACAGATAACACATCAGCTGGTCCTGGGTTTCTCTTCTTGTTCCAGTAACACCAGTGAGACCTGTGGCTGGAGAGGTGCTGATATGGGCTAAACTGGCAGATACAGTGCTAGGAGGACATGGGGCTATACATGGTGCTGTGCTAAAGGAGGTCTGCAGACCACCAAGGACTGCAGAAATCACTGCTACACTGCAGGTTGAGCCTGATTTTAGTGGACTGGTTTTGTAACACAGACCTTAGCCTACAAAATCATATATGAGATTGGTTGAGAAAAACGTGAACATGTAAGAAATATTTCTTTGTGAGTCCTGTGGACACCAAGAGACCAGTCAAGTCCAAGGAGATGACAGCACCATGCTCTAGCACAGAGCATGGTTAGAGGAGGAGCGGTGCCTCCTGAGGCTGCTCCAGAGGTATGCAACCTGATAGACACTGGAAGAAAGCAAGCCAGAACACACTGAGGGAAATACACTATCTGTATTTCCCAAAGCTCTTTCTATATGCTACCAGTAACCCCTGGGCTTCCCTTCCAGTCTTTCAAACTGGACTACTCAGGAACAAAATTTCTGCTAATAGGCAGGCCTCCATTCCCACAGAAAAGGCTTAGCAAGACCAAAGGTAAAATGCTAATGTATTTGGCACTTTCCAGTGATGAAATGGCACACTTTTTTTTCTTAAACACTGGAAAACCATCAGTTAATGATGCAGCTAACCCGCAGGCATGGTGATTTCAGCATCACTGTGAGTCTTTCAAGTCTGGATGTTGTACTAAAAGATAACCTCCAGCATAAGATGAGACCAGTGGCTTCATAAAGGAATTTCACAGACGTGTTCTGTGCCCTAAATATACCCATCCCTTCTCATATTCAGCTCTTTTCCTTCATACTCAGAGGAAGAGGAAATGACCACAGCATCCAAAGCAGATTTGTGCAGGTATGTTGGTAAACAACAAAGATAATTGTTGCCTTGGAGAGTGGATTCATGCAGGTTTATTTTTATTATCATTTATTATCTCTAAAGCTGCTGAAATTAAGCCATATGCCATTATTTCTACCTGTGCTTCTCTGTCTGGCCATCTTCTGGCTCTGTTATTAACCTTCAGTTGAACTGACTATTATTTAACTTGCACCTTATTTGGAACCCTAACTTGTAGATATTGCATAAAGGAAGGAACTGGAACTTGCAGGTTAACCTCTGTGATTTCAGCACAAGCTGAGAACACAGAAAATTAACCCAGGAATTTTACTCCCTTTTTAAAAACAATGTATTGTAAAGCTGAGTAGCCCACCCTGAAAAAGTCTGTCTTGTATCCTTATTTCATCAAAGTCAACAACAAAATTCCTGTTGACTGATCCAGTTAAAGCTGTACCCGGTGGATTTCTGTCCATTGACTTTTAAGGATTTGTCACTTGGGAATGGAAAAAAGCGTGCAAAGTTGGGTTTTTTTTATGTAGTGACTATTAAGATGAGCAATACAAAAGGACACTTTCTTGAATGTTTTCCCCTTAGTAATAGCCTCATTTCTGTTAAAACTTATCTTTAAGGTTTGGCAGAGAAAGGAGAGCAGGACTCTGTGCCAGTCAGGGTGAGCAGAGGAGGGGCCAGATTCAGCAATGGTGTAACGTCAGTTTGCTGGCTCTGCTCCAGAGTTCGAAGAGCGGCCCTTAAACATGCTTTTGGTTTAGAGCAGCGCACTGTAGAGCACTTCCATAAAAATTTTATTACCTGCTATTAAACCATTGTTGACAACAGCTGTTGAGTGTAATGTATCGTCTATACTAAAAAAGCTGGATTTCTCCAGAATTTAACAACAGAAAACAAAGCGTTATGCTGAGAGGGGCAGACGATTTCCAGGCTGGTTGAGAACAAGGACACCAAAAGCAGTCAGCTGAGGGTGACTGGTGGGAGGAAGATCTGCAGCCTCTGCTGTGAGTCACTGGGGGCCCTGCAGAGCCCCAGGAAACCAGTGGGAGATAACAGCCTTGCTTTGTGCACTGAAGAGTGGCAGGAAACCAAAATGTAAAAGGTTTTATCTCCACTAAAGCCTCCCATTTCCTATGTTAAAAGGTTTGCTCCCCGCAATAAATTTCAATTTTAATGGTGCTCTGAATCTTTTTGCTTTCCCTGGCCCAGGAAAGGGAATGTGGAGAATTATCAATACAGTTTGTTCCCTGCTAATTAGTTCTGAGGGCTCTGCCTCGCCTGTGGAGAAAGGGTTTAGGTTCTCCTTCTCATCCTTGCAGAAAATACTGATTATTTTTTTTTACTGGAGGATTAATTTATTCCACTGCAGATCACAGCATACTCAAAGGGAGGAAAAAAAAAAAAAAAAAAGAGCTCTACATTAGATGGTTGTGCTAAATGTAATTGGCACACGACAGCAGACCCACAGGCTGGCAGCAGCCTCCCTTGCCAGCGCGCTCATGGCCCTTGCCTGCTTGGCTGCCCGTCCGTGGCAGCCTCAGCAGTCACACTCCCAGGCACATGATGTGCAGGACAGAGATGAACTTCAGGTTGGATTATTTCACTCTTCAAGTGCAAGGCTCTGTGGAAAGCATGGTTGCGAACAGACACTCAACCATCACAGCGCTTCTCTGAAAAGCCTTTTGCTGAACTGTCCTACATCCACTGTTTTTTTCCAGCTAGAACAGAGCATTATTTAGTGATGGGCTTTAATGCCTCTCTTCACATTTTTTCTCTTCTACATGTACACGTATTTTGTATTTGAGAGACTGGAGTCAACACACGCACACACAGGCACAGTGAAGATATGGGCGTACAAACAGGCTGTGGAGTGAAATGAATCTGTTCAACCAGGTCCTGACACCCACTCTTCCATCCTCTGGCTCTGGTGGTACCTTTCCTTCAGTAGAAGTTAGATGCATCACGGTCCTGCTCAGCCTTGTTATGTGACCATCAGACTACATGGATCTATATTTTGAACTTTTTCCTGGAAGAGAATCCCTTATTAACATTCTTAAAAGAATCAATACTTATAAATGAGACCCATGAAATCATGAGGGTAAAAGAAAAAGAGGGAAGACAAACAAGAGAAACTTTTGCAGTCTGCTCAGGCTGCATTACTTTCTGCTCAGTTATTCCTCTCGCACACAGAGAAAGCTGCTAAATCCTAAGATCTACAAACCACTGTTGTTAAGATCGTGTGGTTGTTTCACAAGCACTGACCTCTGTTAATTGCAGCAACCAATTTCACTTCTCAGCTGTGCCTGCCTGGCCTATGAGGCAAGAGTGACTGTGTACAGCACATATCCAGTACTGGACTGGATTTCATCCTGGCTTTTAACTTCCAAGGGTTTGTGGATCAAAAACCTCAGAAGTGAAGTCATAGTAGTGGCTTTCAATGCTTAACATGTTTCAGACTGATAAATATCCAGGCTATAACATCAGTGACTGCTTGGCCGAAATTGCCTCAAAGCTTTGCTCAGAAGGCAAATGCCAAATCACTACTTTCATCACTGAAAATTGCATGAGTATTTCTACCGACTATGCAAGGGGGTTTTGTCCCTTCATCATCTTGTTTAGATAACTAAAACTGATTTCACAAACTCTTCTGTCAGGAAACACTGAACTGAAGTTGCTGGAGACAAACAGGGCTGGCTTGGGAGCCCTGGGCGGTAAAGTCTTCCTTTCATCCACTAAAGCAGCAGTAATGCAAGTATCCCCACACTGCCTCTGGATGCTGGTACACTTTAAACCACTCATGCTATTTCCAAAATATCTCGGGCGCCGTCTTCCACTAAACCTTGGCTCCAGACCTCCAAAATACAACAGAAATCAACAGGACTGTTTGTGCCTACCGGGACCTTTTTAGGAACTAGATGCATTCATGAATTGTTAAGGCTGAACCGTGAAACATGAGATTTCTGGATGCTTTACAGTAGCCATATAAAATATTGTCCACATATTTCCTTAGTGCCAAGAATATCTTTTGTAATGTTAATAAAATTAATAGCAAGTCAGAAAATTTAAACATTCACTGAAGGAACCGAATCTCTATGTCAAGAGGGAGAGATAGCTGGTTCGGTTTTCTGTAAATGGAGAAGTAATTCTGTGTGGATAGACCACGAGAGGTTTCAGGGGTTCCTAAAGGGGTTGATGTGGTGCCTGCAACTGGAAGGACTGTACTCTGTGACCGTTTCTGGGATGCCTGCCTTTCACAGACTCCTTGTGAAATCATGGACTAGTCATCAAAGTTGTATCTAAGTATGCTAAATACATTCCTGTGTACCTCAGTTCCCAATTTACAAAAACAAATAAAAAAAATTACTGTCATACATCAGACCACAGAGCATTTCTGTGTACCTCGCTTTTGTGCTTAGAGGGTGCTTACAAAAATCAGAATCACATTAAAAATTGTCATACACATACTTCTTATTTTCTACGCCATTTCCTGCTCACCCTACCCCTGCTCCTCTGGGTCCTAGGGTCGGTGGTTGCAGTCTGGTGTTGGTGGGGGAGTTTCCTGCACAGGGACTGCCTCTCTGTAAGAATATGATGTTCATGTTGATGGTTTCCTCTCCCTCTCTGCAAGATCCACCTGGGGTCATCCTTTGCTAACATGGTCTTGCATCTTTGTTCTTTCTTCACCTGTCTGCAGCTCCATGTTACATCCAAATTTACTATAAATGGTGCCTTTTACATATGTTAGATACTATTTGTTGTTCTCTTTGTTACCCCTAAACCCAGTTTTCTCCAGCTCCAGCTCTATATTTCTTTAACTGACCATTAAGGAACTGTTTATAGCTGGGGGGTCTCCAGTGCCAGCCAGTGCCCCATCTCTCATCACCCTTTCCCTGTGCTCCTCTGTGCCACATCCTGTCTCCCTTCTTCCCACCTGGAGTACTGCATCCAGCTCTGGGGCACCCAACATAAGAAGGACATGGACATGGAGGAGGACCATGAAGATGATCAGAGGGCTGGAGCACCTTTTCTATGAAAATGGGCTGGGAGAGTTGTGGTTGTTTAGCCTGGAGAAGAGAAGGCTCCGGGGAGATCTTATAGCAGCCCTCCAGTACTTAAAGGGGGACTACAGGAAAGACGGGGAGGGACGCTTTCTCAGGGAGTGTAGTGATAGGACAAGGGGTAATGATTTTAAACTGAAAAAGGGTAAATTTGGATTAGATATTAGGAAGAAATTCTTTACTGTGAGGATGGTGAGACACTGGACTAGATTGCCCAGAGATGTTGTGGGTGTTCCATTCCTTGAATTGTTCAAGTCCAGGTTGGATGGGGCTTTGAGCAACCTGGTCTAGTGGAAGGCGTCCCTGCCCATGACAGGGGGGTTGGAACTAGGTAATCTTTACGGTCCCTTCCAACATAAACCATTCTATGATTTACGACTCTCAAGGCCTCTGCTATCACACCGGGTCTGTATTTCTCTGCACTACATCCTGGTGTTGGAGTGGTAGAGATCTCATTCAATGCAGAATAACTGCTCGTTACTGCCTGCTATCTACCTACAGCTGGGGCTGCATCACGCAAAGTAAAAGACGTTAGCTATAGGCACCTGAACAATTAGATGACTTGCTGTCACAGCTAGACCAAGTAAACCAGAGCTGCAGGCAGGTCAGGGAGAGTTCAGATAGGGCAAGCCTGACAGATCTGAGTCCTGAGTTCTTGCGGACTTGTATTGAAGCTTATGGTGTGTTACCAGTGATAGCAATACTGTAGTACAGGGCTACACGTTACACAGTCCCCTGATGACCCAGTGCTGTGGCCTGGCGGTGTGCTGCCTGTCTCAGTGAAAGCAGAGCAAAAGCAAAAGCAACAGCAGAAGCAGATGTGATTTTTTATGACCAACATTACACTTTGAGAGAAACTGCTTCTGCTGTAAATATTGAGCACCAAAAATATGCTGGGAATAAAAAAACAACCCACATGTGAAGACTCTGGAATGACTCCACAAAACCCATAGGCAAATGTGCCCATAACCTGGTGGGAGCAGATAACTTGGAAAAAACACCTCAATTACCACAACCTACAAAGTCTTGAGGCACAAGACCTTCAGTTTAAAGGAGTTTGCTCTGCAACCTCTCCTCCCATGTTTATAAATCATGATTTCCAGCTTTGCTAAGTCAGCCGTCAAAACAAAAAATGCTGTGAAACAAACTGGGGGAAGATTAGGGAAATGGTTTCTCCAAAACATAGCTCTGAGGAGCCTAAAGCTATGGTTTATCTCCCACACCCACATTTTATGTAAAATGTGTCTGGCTTAAGGAATTACTTTTACCAGCCTCCCCCAGGGCTGTGAGAGCACCCTGTGCGTGGCACCATGATGGTGGTAGACAGGCGCTGGCTCGCAGGAGGCTTTGCGTGGCAGCAGGAGGTGACTGGCAGGGCTGGAAGCTCTCCTTCACACTGGTGGGAAGGTCCCTGAGTAACACGGAGTTTCGTGCTGTAGGCTGGGGGAAGACTCTTGTAATACTGAGTATTATAGATTTACATAATAGAAATAAAGGAATGTAATAGCTGAATACACGATATCCTGGTTTTAATAGGAAGGAAAACCACAGCTATGTTGTGCAGCCAAGCATGTTCTGCAGGCAGACCAAAAATGTGAAGATTGCCTCTCTGAGCCAGCTATTGTGTTTTAAAGCAAGGGGACGAAGATTTACAATCCCCACCCCGATCTGTGAAAGCTTGTCTTCCTACAGTGTCAGGGTCAGATGAAATGCAACACTTCCATAACTGGTGTTTCTCCATAGACCATGAGAAACGTCTGAAACCAAGTACTTGTCACTGTAATGTTTGCCATACCCTACCTTTGACTCATCCGAGACAGATCTGTATCTTCCACCACAGTAGTCATAGCTATCAGCAGAGGCATTTTTCAAGTTCCTCTCATTGTGTTATTTGTCAGACACAACCATTAAGGGATCATTAGCAGATAAATGCTACTTAAAGTCATGTTTGGATGCCACTAGAAGGGCTTACTTCAACTTTTACTATACCCTAGTATTTTGATGTTTACCTGAGGAACTGTGCTATACAGACCTTACTCAGTTCCCTTGAAACTTAAAGCTAAGTATTTCTTATAAGTTAAAGGGAGGAAAATCAACCCAAAAGAGGCTTTATAGAAATCTGAGCTGAGCTGAGAAAAGAGACTTGCAAAGAGAGCTCATATAAGCAATCTGCAAATTCCCTTCCGTAATTATTTTGGTGTCAGGAAAAGATGATTCCACTTCTTGTTCGCACACTCAGCATGGGACCCTTTGGAATGATAACAGGTCATTTTTACCCACTCTGTATTGGGTTTGATATTGGGAATAAACTACGCCTTGTTCCTCAAGGTGAAACCTATGAATCTGTGTGGGATTTCAGGTCAAGTTAGGCTGAGCTGTGTCACACTGCCAATAATAGTAAGTTGTAGTATGCCCAGGATTATCTCTTATTACTTCTCTGATCCAACAACCACGTAGTTGTGTGAATCCCGGACTGGCAGAAGGTGGAGTTGGGAATGCATGGGCACAGGTTACGGGCAGGGAGGAACCACCTCCCCTGGCAGCAGCTTGGACCCAGGCTGCAGAGCTGCACCCTAAGGACAGGTCTGCCCTGGGACTTCAGTGCTGTGCCAGGGACCTGCGCTGGCATCAAGCACCATGCTTTGGAGCTACCCAGATGGAGCAGCTTGCATGTATCTCCTCAGCAACAGCGCAGAGCCTTGGTGCCCTTAGTCTTTGTTAACTGCCTCTGTAAACATCAAATCCCCCATCATGCAACTGATAACAATTATCCTCACTGATCACAGGTGTCTGACAGGTTTTAATCCGCAAAGTTGCATTGGCATCTGATGATTTAGTTAGGCATGCCTGCTACTGCCCAAGTTCTACCTGGATCCACAAACTAGGTGATCCTCTGCCCACATTGGCAGAGGGGCACAAACTAAGAAGTGTTTTCAGAATATACCACCCATACTGTTGTGTCCTCTATTCTGTGTGTAACAATCAGGTATTCACTGGCCAGAGGGAAGCACCACGGTCAGGGCACTGCCACGCAGCTGTGGAGACCGGTGCCCTAGGCACTGCTTCCACAAATCCTGGAGTTACTTCTGCCTCTGCCTCCACACTTATTTAATTGTTCCCATTCACAGCTTCAGCCTCACAACACACACAATTGCTTGTTCTGTGCTTTGTAACAACACGTGCTTACACATCTGTAGGTCCTGTTGCCTAGAGCTAAGTCCAGAGACCAGATGGTCTCCAGCTGTATCATTGTGTGCTCTGGGTTCATCCATCTTTCCTGAGCTGAACTGTGACAGTTCGCGTTGGGTATCTCAGGGTAGGCAGGAGGCTGGCAGGGACGTTCTGAGCAACCGAGCAGAAAAGCAGCACCGTCAATGTAGGACACAGCCTTTTCCCACCAAGAACCGCTGCACCAGTCCTAAGCATGGAGTTAGACATAGCATTCTCTTCAAGGAGCAGGTCTGATTATGTTGTGGTTTTGAAGGTGAGCCATTCTGGCCACTGCGCTATGTAAGAACCGTGGTGGGAACTCTGCTGTCCCAGGTAATAGTATACTCCTGGCAGAGGGGGTCCCTGCAGCCTCAGCTGGGACGCGAGCTTTGCATCGCTTATCTCCGTGTGAAGAGCCTGGTGTGATTAAGGAGTCACTTATTGTTCCTACTGAGCAACCTCGCTGGTGCACAGCTGACTTTTGCCACTACGTCTGCTGTGCCTCACACATGAAAAGCATGAGTTTAAGCACTTTAGTTAGCGCTGTTAAAAATTAGGCCATAGTATCTGACCTGACATTTCTATCATTATTTTCTATATTTAGTCCTTATGTGAAATTCATTGATTATAACAGACTTAGGATTAGGTACTGGGAACATGAAGTCCACATCGAGTTTAGAAACCCATGAGCATGAGCCATTGATTTTCGTGATATTTACCCTGAAAGAGTGCAGTGTGTTCTCTGCTTGTAGTCAAAGAAAGAAAAAACTGCCATTACAATGCTCAGGCAGCACGTCAAGTGCACACTAGGAATTTCACCCACTCGCAGACAAGACCTGAAACAAACAAGCCACATCACCTCTGGCTTTGATGTGGCATCACAGTGAACACGGCTTGGGACCCTGAGTGGTTCAGAAGATACTTTTGGATCAGTCCTGACCAGCTGCTGTTATAACCTGCAGTCATTGTGAATCCTGCAGCCTGAGTCATTCCAGCTTCTTCTGTGTGTGAGGGACTTCTAATTTCTAAGGAAGTACGTCATGTCAGAGCCTTAGCCTGACCCTGAGGTTTTGCAATGCTCAGTGGCTCATATATATTCCAGGCAAAACACCTCCAGCCCTTTGTCCTTGCTTCAGTAAGTTTAGTCATTCCTGCATAAAGAGCTTCAGTAACACAAGTGCTTTATTACAAGAATACTCAGAATTTGAGGAATTTTTCTTGGTAATAGTACAGAACGTGTATTTATAGAAGAACTTGTAGAGGAAGGTGCAGTTTCAGTTAGCAACAACTATGTTTGCAATTTATTTGTTTAAAATGCATTGAAAAACTGGAATTAGTTTGCTAGTTCATGTTCCCAAACGTGTTAAGATGGCATTGAAAAAAGACAGAGAAGGAAGCACAGTGCATCACAAAGTTATTACTTTACTGAAACTGTGCATTACAAACCTGGAAAATGGTATTTGGATTGTCACTTGAAATAAACTAACTGGAAACATCCTTAAAACATCCAAACATCCTTACCATTACAAGCACAAGAGTAAGAGGCAGCATCACACCTGTGGGATTTGGAAAATTTGTTGTCAACATGTGTCGGACGCTCAGTATACCCCCAAAAGCAGACCACCGAGATGACTTTGCTGAGGTGTACTTAGCCTGTGCTCAGCTGCAGCTTCTTGTAGATCTGCTTCTGCTCACACAGCTGCTGGTTCCTACCTTCCCCAGTGTGGATACAGCCATTTGGGCAGAGACATTGCTCAGGTGAAAAAATAACCATTTTCCATTATGGTTTATTTTCAGTCCATATCAGTTCCCTGTTCATCACCTGGACTCCCAAGTATGGTGTCCTCGCTTTGCTGCGAGGGGTGGGAATCAGAGGAAAAGAAAGGGAAAAGAGTAGCATCATCTAGTGTCTGCATTTTCCTGTGCATGGAGACCAAGGGATGGATTCATTTGACACAAGTGGTCACCTAGATTCCCTTTACAGCAGACAGGGCACAAGCAGCTGTGCCATATGACCCATTTCATCCTAAAGCAGTCAGGACAAATTGTACTCTACATGTGCACGTTGTCCATAAAGAGAGTTGTGAGTGGCCGGTGCACATGCAGAGATGTAAAAGCAGATGAGGCCAGTCACACTCCTGAGGCCTCTCAGAACCTGAAGGCAGTACTGGACAGGCTCTTGGGACTGCAGGTATGTAAGGTTCACCTAATTGCTACGAGGTGCCAAAGTAATTTTGCTTGTTGCCCTCATTTTCTTCTTGACAGAGTAGATTAAAAGGATTTCCATGCACCACCACAGGCTGGGGGCCAACTGGCTGGGGAGCAACTTTGCAGAGAAAGTCCTGGGAGTGTGGACAAGAGGTTGACTATGAGCCAGCAATGTGTCCTTGCAGCAAGGAAGTCAGTGTGTCTGGGATGTATTAGGCTTAGTGTTGCCAGCAGGTCAAGGAAGGTGATCCTTCCCCTCTGCTCAGCACTTGTGAGGCCCATCTGGAGTGCTGAGGACAGAGCTGGGGTCCCCAGTACAAAAGAGACAAGGACATAATGGAGCAAGCCCAGTGAAGGGTGAAGATGATGATTATGGGACTGGAGCATCTGTCATACATGGAGAGGCTGAGAGAGCTGGGGGTGTTCAGGCTGGAGAAGAGATGGCTCCGGGGATTCTCATCAGTGTGTAAATCCCTGATGAGGGGTGGGTGTAAAGAAGAGGAGCCAGGCTTTTCTCAGTGGTGCTTGGTGCAGGGACAAGAGGCAACGGGCACACACTGAAATAAAGCAAATTCCATTTCAAAGTAAGAAAAAAATATTTTTACTGCTTGGTTGGTCAAACACTGGAACAGTTTCTGAGACAGGTTGTGGAGTCTCCATCCTTGGAGATATTCACATCCTAACTGGACATGGCCCTGAGCAACTTGCTGTAGCTGACCTTGCTCTGAGCAGGAGGCTGGGCTAGATGATATCCAGAGGTATCTGCTAGCCTCAAGTCCTCTTTGATTCTATGATTTTTTAAAGATCTGGTTTTAAAATATTTTTCCTTCACATTGTCATTGCTGGGAAGCATCAAGCTTTTCTGACTGTCTCAATGGTACATCAGTAACAGTCAACATGGTTCACTTCGAAGAGTTAGCTCAACTTTGAATTTTCTGGGCTCAGCATAGGTGATTTTGGATGTGTGTTTCATTCTTACCCTTATCTTGCTGATGAGCATCTCTATCTCCATTCTAATACACATGTTTGTCTAGAAATATCTTTGGGCTTTAAAAGTTAGCAAAAAGTTCATAAATAAACACTGAATAACATCCTTTGCTATTTTTGACGTTTTGCTGTTAGGGAGTCTGGTGGTAAAACCACTCGAATTTTTTCAGCTTTTAAGGAGAGATTCAGAACAGACCAAAGCAGTCAGACCAAAGCACTGGCCAGCAAACCCATGTTTGTATTGCCAGAGCAACATGAAATCAGCCAAGCCTTACTTGTCATTAGTTCCCAAATGTCTTATTTCCTTAGCATACTCTTCTATAAAGACCAGTATTTTGTGAGGGGCAGAATAGTTCTAGTTCCTCTTGTTCACGTGTCCCTGATTCATTATAGAACATACAGATATTACAGGTCAATGGTAACAGTCAGACAAGAGAAAACTCCCAGCTGTCAATTACAATGTCATATAAAATAATCAATGAAGCAGTCATTATTTACGGTGCTTACAATGTAATGTTTTCCTAAACCTGTTTGACACCTAAGATTACTCTGACTTTAAACTCCAGCTAAAGTTTGGATGGTTTGTGTTTTTGCACTGCCAGATTCATTTGAGACACATTCAAGACAAGGAAAGGACGTGGTGAAAGTTCTTAAAGGGTCTAGAGTTGACATGAAAAAATGGATGGACAGACTCAGATGGCAGTTCTTAGGAATCTCAAGAAGTAAAAGCCAGCAGAGCATGTGCTCCATTT
Source organism: Charadrius vociferus (assembly GCF_000708025.1). NCBI lineage: Eukaryota > Metazoa > Chordata > Aves > Charadriiformes > Charadriidae > Charadrius > Charadrius vociferus. The sequence continues at coordinate 2,229,581 of NW_009650064.1, read as the reverse complement.
TCCAAACATTAAGTCCTTCTAGTATCAAAGTTAGGATGTGACAGTCTGAATGGATAGACAGCTAGATGGGTAAAATATTGATTGGTGGTCAGGCCAGAGGGCAGTGGTCAGTGGGCCGTAATCCATCTGGATGCTGGTAAGAAGTAGGGTGCTGCAAGGGGGCCTGTCCTGGGACCTGTCCACTTAAAACACCTTTACTGATGACCTGGAGGAGGTGCTGGAGTCTGCTTTCATCAGGTTGGCATACAACACCAAACTGCGGGGCAGGAATTAGCCAATATGCTTGAGAACTGTGCTGCCTTTCAAAGGCACCTAGCAAGGCTGGAGAAGTGGGCCAAAGAGACAAATTCAGCAATGGCAAATGCCGAGTCCTCTACCTTGTTGGGGGGCGCGGAATAGTAGAATCACGAGACAACAGTATAATTCAGGTTGGAGTGGACCTCAGTAGGGTTCCAGTCCAGCCTCCTGCTGGGGAGGGTCTTCGGGGAGATATGGACATCAGAGGGGGTGGGCTGGGCTGGGAGGCTCTTCAGTTTGACGCAATACATGTTTGAGAAACCATTCAACCTGGCACTGCATGGGACTGGGAGCTCAGGGAGCTCAGGGCGGTGGCAGGCTGCCCAAAGGGACGTGGGTGCTGCCAGCCCAAACCCAGGCTGGCTTTTCAGCAGGGATCAGCTAAGATCACAGGCTGGGCAGAGGAGGTGGCAGAAGTGGCAGCCCTGGGGTCCCCAAGGGAGAAGTTGGGAGAGGGAAAAGACTTGGGGAGGGAGCAGGGGCTTGGAGGGTGCGGAGCTGGAGGATGTCCAGGAGGAGAGCTTGGCGGGTGTCTGAGCTTCCAGAGCTCTGCCGGAGTTTGTCAGCACAGCATGAGCACAGGAGCCGCATCCCTGTCTGTGTCCCAGTGAGCTGGTGGGGACTGAGGGAGCACCGCAGGGCTCTTCAGCAACCGCCAGCAGATCTGCAGGTGGGTCCCCGCCACCAGGCAGGTATCACTGCCCAGAGCCCCACAGTACCTCTGGGATCCAGGTCTGCCCCGCACTCTCCATTAACCAAAACGGTGCAAACTGTCTTGTACTGTAACTTTTACCCCGACAGGGATTCACTGTAAGTTGATGGACTTGGGCTGACTTCAGAGTTTCTGTCTCAGATGAATGTAGCTTTATCCACAACCCCCTTTTTCCAAAATCATCGGGTTGGTAGCTCATGAATGGCTGTGCCATGCTGCCCTACGGGTTGCATTTGTGCTGGGGAAGGATCACTCGGTTATTTCCCCTCTGGTGACTGGTAGGTGGCACTCAGCATCGCTGCTCGTGCTGCAGCCTCACTGGCTCAGGGCAGAGTCCCAGCCACCTTCCTGGGCTGAGTTTGTAGCGCACCCGTCAAATCCAAAGCACGTAGCACAATGTATGTTTGGACAAAACCTAAATCCCCCTCTTCGTTATAGTCTAAGTTGAGAGTAGCGTCCACGTTGACTTCAAGGACAGCCGGACAGATTGAAAAGTCCTCAAAATATAAATGTTTCCAGTGACAGCTGTCAACGATTTATAAACCATTCTCCATCCACATTGACAACTAGCACATGAATAATAAAGAATACACTTAAGACAAAACATTTTGTACAATTACTGTTTCCTCAGATGGTCATATTATGTTACTCAGAATTGTAGTCTATTCTGTTGCTTAACTCTGCTCTGCTTGTGTTAACTCAAATGACTACTTTTGTCACCAGTTGGCTAAACTAATGCAGAGCTTGGAAAACACATTTCCTGAGCTAATGGCAGGAACAAATAGTCACAAAAGAGTGAACTATTTACACGTTTCTCCTTTGGGATACAAAGTTCAGAATAATTACCACAAACACAAAAGATGCTGTACTAGAGTTTTAATTAAAAACAAAAACAAAGTAAAATACACAGAATAATTTTGAGTTTGGGAAGCAGAAACAAGTCCTATTCTTTTTTGCCACACAGGCTAATAACTGGTTTTAATGTGATGCATTTGTATCACTACAGCCATTTATCTCAACCTTTCATAAGTAAAGAAATTAACTTTGAAGGAAAAAATCCACAGGCTGTTTGGTATGGTCTTCCAAGTATTCGTTAGCAGTTTAAAGGGAGGAAAATAAATAAATAAAGTACTTCACTTTTAGACAAACAGAATGACAATATTCTGCAAAAATTATAATTTTACAGCTTTATTAAAAATATTATTTAAGTTTGAGATGTGGGCAGAACACATCCTGGCCAGCTGCTTGGAGTTATGCCTGCAAAGAGTTTTTAAATCAGTTTAGCGTAGCTTAAGACTATGTTTTGCAGTCATGGTAGAGTGAGGGATCACTGGCAAGCCCTGGGGTACACGCTGAGTAACCCTAATTTTGGATAAGAAGTGCAGTGGACACTTTTGCCGTTGGATACCCCTGGAAGACCATGTCTGCCCAGCGAGACACACCTTAGGGCACTGTCTGCACCAAGCGCTGTCAGTAAAGTGCGTCATCTTGGCATCCACCACGTGCAACCAGCTGAAGAGATGCTTTGCTCTTCTTATTCCTCATAACACTCTGACAAGTGGAAAGAAGACACTTCAGTCAGGCTGTTAAAGGGTCTCAAGTTTCTTCTGACACGAACCCACACACAGGCACACCCTGCCACGCTGAAACTGAAAAAAATCCATTGAATGCAAGGATGTATGAGAAAGGGCCATCGAAGAAGAACCCTGAGGGTTAGGTAGCTATTTTACTGACAAAAAGGCAAGTAGACTTCAAATGTGCATAGAGTTATTACACAGCTTTACACATGAGTGAGGCAAAATCCTCTGAATGATCCCTTGGGAAGGCAGGTCCTCTCCCCCAGCATGATCCCAGCTGTTGATAGCCAAGGCAGCATGTGAGTTTTCTTTATGTTATATGAAAAAGGAGAAATGTAGCCTGGACCGGGGGAAAAAAAAACCCAAAACCAACCAAACCCAAAAAAACCCCAAAACACAAGGAAGAGAGGAAGTGACCATGGTCCCGAGCGTGCAAGGTAAAGCAAGGGAGAGGGTCACCACCCCTTCCTTCCTTCCTTCTTTCCTTTCTTCCTTCCTTCCTGCTTTCCTTCCTTCCCATTTAGTCGTGCTGTCTTGGCCCAGGACTATCTGGTCTGTCCTTCACACCACAAAACCTGCTCGTTTTTTTTTCTTCATAAAACACAAACAAGTTTAGTCTGGGAAGCCTGACTGCACCACTGACACCAGCTGCGGGGCTGGAGATGGGGCAGAGCTGCCGACCCTGTCTAAAGAGGGAACTGTGTAGGTGAATGACTGTGGCACAAGAGTTGACCAGGGCTAGTGGCCAACGCTAAAGCTCTCCTTCCTCCTCCCTCTTCGGAAAGTTCTTAAAAATAGCTAGTTTAGTTTTTTCCTCCGTTCTGCTACCTTCCCAACAAGTATCTCCACTCCCACTGTGTAGGGGGAGCACAGAAGAGCACTGGGTGCACTGGGTTGGTATTTGGGAGCTGCAGGGAAGCGAGCTGGTAGGGCTGAGTGCTGCAAGAGTGCTGCTGTCTGGGCTTTGGGCTGGAGGCAGAGTGGGCAACATCTGTGACGCATGTAACAGATCTGGCCCTGTACCAGGGTTCAAGGAAATCTGTCCACCATGGCAGATCTGGCCTGCATCATTTCAGATGGACAGTGAGACAAGCCCATTTTCAGGCAGTTTCTAATGTATCCAGGCTGAGGAATACATCCACCACCCCCGCACGGCAATTTTGCGATACGTATCCTGTTTATGGTGGTATTTCCAGCTGAGGGCATGAACTGCAAATGCTATTTTGATTACTGGACTAGCCAAATCTGCAACTTTTTTGCCTTCATCTTGGATTGAAATTCCTGGAGGTGGTGATACAGGACTCACGAGAGACGTCTGGGAAGCTCGAAAACACCTCTCCTTAAGTCTCTGGGCAAGGGCACGGTCAGACCAAGAAAGCACCTGGGTTGGCTGGTAGCTAAGCAGCAGGTCTGATGGGGACAGTAACAACTTGACAAGGGGTTTGCTCATTGCCTCATCCTGATGTGGAGGATACAGAATATACAGGAGTATACAGAAAGGAAGTTTGGATGTTTTACAAAGGGATATAAGAGGATATGAGAGGCCCCGTGATTTGAAGGAAATGCTTTGTGTGTGTGACGTGGTGTCTCCTTCTCTGGGAGAAAGGTAAAAGCCCAAAGCATAGTCAAGAGTGGGGAAGCACAGAGGTATGGGAAGGTTTATTTTATTGTTTTGTCTGGAAATATGATTTGTTTGGGTTGCATAAAGAAAAGAATAGTTAATTTATTAGACATAGTAACATAGTTTGTGTGGCTATGAGACATGAGACATCCTGTCTTAACTGAAAACTAGATTTTCTGCTTGAATGGAGGACTGGAGCTGTAGGAAAAGGTCAGTTACAAGTGCCCTAAAGTTTTGCCAAAAAGAGGACAAACAAATTGCCCCAAACCAATTACCTCCTACGTAAATTCCACTGATGTAAAGAACTTTTCTCTTGGTAGGGACATCAGCAGATTAAAAAAAAAATAAAAAAAGTCTTTCCATTAAAAATGTGAAAGGAACTAATTGTATCTTAAAAGAATGAACATGCAACAAGCTACAGGAAATGAAGAGTTAATACATAACAGACTTCCATAGTTACCAGCCTCATTATACTAGAGCGAGATTACACTCTCTGTGGCATTGGTATTCTGGATAAATGGTAGCAAATCAATTTGTATGAAAAGGCTTTTTTCTTTTCTAATCTGACAAGTATGTTTACCTATTAGTTAAGTAACTAAGACACAAATCTTCTTATGAAACTTCAGTGAAACAAGGATGTTCACTGACTTTTACTGAGAAGACTTGGTTGCCTTTCCTCTTACAGACATTTCACCTCATTTATGTTTAAACAATCTCCATAGAAAGGATAAAGAAAACAGAATGAAAGCTTTGAGTATAATTGTGATGAAGGGGGGAAGATCCATCGGGACTTGGTAAATCAGGAAAAAGAAAAAGTAATTACAGTGTATTGAGCATCTTCCTTTATTCCCGTCCAATTGTCTCAAACATTTACAGCACGCCAGAAGCAAAGAAAATGCAGTAATTCTGTCATAGTGCTGATATTTTCTTTGGGATCGTTGAA
>NW_009650064.1:2217969-2224375 GCF_000708025.1 Charadrius vociferus | reverse complement strand
TTGATTTTAATTATTGTATGGTAGAACTTTTAGCATATAACATAATCTGTGTTTCGGATTTTGAGCGTATCCCCAGCTAAGTCTCTTTGCAAAGTACTTCTTTACTGCCACAGGTCCTCACGGGGGAGGAACCAGTTGCAGGATCTCTCCCTGTCCTGCTTCCAGGAGGTTTGGCTGGTGTCTCCAAACAATCCTTATTAGCGTCATGGCTATTACCGAGTTCTTTCAGCACAGTGTAATTCAGCCCATTCGTAGTTACAGTTCAACACAAATGTATTCTCAAGACAACTACCTTTCCTATAAATCTCTTGGTTAAAGTCAGTTTTTAGTTGTGTTTTCCCAGTGCTGGCATATGATCTGTATTGCTGGAATACTTGGAGAAAATCTCAGGCTCTGGCTGGCTGACTTCAGCTGGGAAGTTGTCTTCCTTAAAGCCTCCTCACACCCCCATTTTCTGTCAAATGCCCTATTACCTATGAAATCTTTCATGCTGCAACCTGGTAGCTGATTATAAAATGTATGTTTCCCCCAATTTTCCCATATTTACAGAATGTTTTGTAGTTCGAAAGTGGCTTATCTCATCTTGAACACAATCTTTGCTTGATTGCAGGAAAGGAAATGGCTGATTAGCTGTTTTCTTCCTAACAAAGTACAAATGTTGATAAATGGTAATTGAAGTTTTAGTTACTGAAGAAACGAGAATATACTGGAATCCTGAATGTTGCTTTCGATAGAATGCAGAAGGAAATAAATCTGCTAGAATAGAAACTCCTTTTCTTATAAATCACATACTTTATCATTTAGTGTTGGTTTTTATATTTCTCTTCATTAGATGTATGCTAAGGGTACCCACCTGTAACAACTTAAATAATTAATTGCTGTGATCATTGTACCAGACTTATTTCAAAAGTTACAATGAATTGGTTTGAGACACCAAAAAATTATATAACCACAGAAAATTTATTCTGTTCTCCCTATTTGTAGCCAAATAGAATTATTGTCAGGTATTTGCTATCATGAATAAGAAAAAGGTTTTCTTCTGCTTTTGCACTACACCAGATTTCTCTGTAAATGTCATACAGATAATCCTCTGATTTTACGAGAGAATTTGGGGGTCAAAAATTCTCTGTGTAGGTCAGAAGAAAAGAAGCATCCTACCTTTTGTGTTTTATCACTGGGAGCTCATTTTTTTACTGCTGTTGTAACGTTATTTACAAATAAACATTTAACTTCTCCATATTTGAGTTATCATCTTCCTTTTGACCAGAAATGTAATGAGCTGCAACTTCCAGTTGGTCGAATGTATGCCGTCTCTCTTTGCATGTTTCCAAAAGAATAATTTAATTGACTCCAGTCAGACAAACCAAATAAAATAAATACACAAAAAAATTTTAAAAAATCCATTACAGAAGCTATAATGGCCTGAGATGAATCTTTCCAGTCTCGCTTTGTCATCATTCTTATTGTGGTCCTTTCCAGGATGGCTTTGTTTATATTTGTCTTCTCTCCATGCCCTTGGATGTCCTTCAGCTCAGGGCCCGGTCAACGCAGAAACAGGAACATTACTTTAACGGTGGTGCTGTTTGTGAGTCCCCCTCCTTGCGAGGGCTCCCAAGAACCTGCCTGCAGAGGAGGATTGGTACAGGGAGAGTCAAGGTTAAATTTTAGGATCATACATATGGTGATCACTCCCTTTCCTGTCCTGTCTATGTCTTTCTCTTTTCTTTCTTCCTCTTGCTAAAATAAAGGCTCCACTACCCTTTTCCACATTCATGCAAAAGCATTAAACTACAGCGTTTTTTCCCTAATTAGCTGAGGGAACTACTGGATAATGCATATTCTTAGTTCCTAAGTAGTTCAGGCTCAAACCTTCATCGGTTTTATACCTCTGAGGAGACAGACTATGCTGTTAATATTTTTGTAGCTGATCTAGGCTGTGACTGTCTGGGAAGGTGGCATGTCCTGTAAATTTACACGACAGATGGGAGTCCATAACACTATATACTAATGTCTAATGAAATTCTAACTATTTCCATAACTCTGCAAACTTGTATGTGTTGAGGTTTGTTTTATAATACTTTGTGGGTTTCATTCTATGCCTTCCTCTTTGTTTTACCAGTTCTTCCTCAAAACACTCTATTTCTATACTGGTGTTAGTATCATATACTCATTGTGCACAAGAACTAACTGTATTGCAACAACCACTTCCTCACCCTTTCTTTTTTAATTTAAAGAAGCCATTCTTTAGCTAAACCATGTGAGAGTCAGAAAACAGAAGACAAAGAATTCAGTCTTTGGCCAGAAGTAGACAAGACAAGGAAAGGCTTTGGAAAGAACAGTGACAAGTATTGTCTTGTAACCCCTGGGCTGACTTACTTTTTAATTCTTGGTAGGTTGGTGGTTTTTCGGTTGGGTTTTTTTTTTTTTTTTTGGTCAGAAGGAACTTTCTTGTTAGTCAGGAACAAAACCAAAACATCCAAGACTGGAAAATGACACTATATTGCAAGTTTGAATCGAGTTAGCAAAGTTATAAACTCTTTCAAAGTAACTGAGGGGTAAAGATGGAAATGCCAGACCTATTTTATAGCAATATTGCCAGATGCTTTGATAGATCCATTATAAATTCTTCTTACATTATTGTAAGCAAAGATTGCTATCCAGTTGCTGTTCCTTGGCTACATTATTTCTTTCCTTATCTCACTGATTCTTTTCATAGCACACAGTAAGGAATTTATTAGTAATGTATCAGATTTCCTGGTAAGATACGGTCCAACAACTGCTGTTATTACAATTTTCTCTTTTTTCCGTATAACCTTTTTCCTTTATCACTTTGGCAGTTTTTGCTGTATGGGCACCTACACTGGAGCAATGCTGACTTCAGTTATCTGGAATAGCCTATACTGTGGAAAATTTAGATCGGAATAGTTTGGTATTTCATTACAGTGTAACTGTCTGGGGCAAAACCTTTTTGTGGTGCATCCTATTTGTTTTTCATTTCCTTAGAGTCATTTAAAAGAGTCAATTCTTTTGTCTGGCATATCTTTTGCTTTGGTGAAAGAGATAATAGAGTATTGAGTGAACAATAGAGGGAAAACACAAAGGAAAAAAAAAGGAATGAAAAATCAGTTATCAATGTATGAATAGCCTGGGGTTTACTTTAAGTTGATGAAAATTATCTGGAACACGCTCCTGAAAAATGTGCTTTGTGAGTATCCCCAGGTGTCCCACAGCTAAGCAGGAGCTTACACAGCATTGTCAGCCTGAGAACTTGCCCTGGTCTCCACAGCCCGTCCCCATCATTATGGCTTGGCAGAGATTACTTCCCCTCTCAGGTTTTCTGGAATAATCTCTGTGCAATCTCTAGCTAGTATAACACTGTCAAAATAATACCACTTATTTTAAGTTTTTTTCAATAATAGACTTTTTTTCTAAGCAACATGATTTTGAAACGGGTTAAAGCAGGGATCCATGAGCAGTTGGGCACATGACTCTCAGGAGGCTGGGAATGCTCAGGCCAGGGACTCGGGTGAATCCAAAAGAAGGTGCATGACTGCACCAGGGGAAGCTCCAGCCCAAAAGCATGTGTCCATCCATTTGCCCAACAGTTCAGACTGTGGAGTGAAGGGCAGGGATCCCACAGGCAGCCACTGCCCAGCAAGCATTTATTTCCAAATGACGTTATTATTACAGAGCCCTTAACCCAGGATCTCACACAGGCTGCATCCTCCTTTTTAGTAGAGCTAGTTGGCAGGTGCAGCTCCTCATTATAACTGTGAAACTGCTACCAGTGCTTTTTTAAACGTTGATTTTATGTTTCATTAAAAATGCCTGTTCTCTCTGCAGTTGGAGGTAGCAGCTGTAGCTGGCGGCATAGTTTGTTGGGAGTGACATCTCTAACATAGAAGGGGGTACAAAACATAAACAAAGTGAAATAACTTATACCAGCAAAGAGATGCATTTCCAGCCTTCATTAAAAGAAGGATGGGACAAATCTGTGCCTTGGGCAGTCACTTCATGATAGCTGTTGGGCACTAGATCAAGACTCCATAGAGAGGTATCAAGATCTCATTTTCCTGGGACCAAGTGAAGAGCATTTATGTGGCCAGCAGTGATGATTATTCAGCTGAAAACACCCTGTTAAACTGCTTTCCTGGAGACTGTTAGGAACCTTCCCCAGCTCAACTTGCAGGAATGGTTCTTTATAGCAATCATCGAGTTAGTGTTTTCATAGTGACTCAAACACTACCTTCATATCACACAAAGATTAGCTTCAGCTACCAGCACCAGATACAAGCTTTACCCAAGCTCAGCAGTATTTAGATCAGGTTTTTTCTCTGGAGCCCATCAGAAGTGAGTTTCTGCAACCCGGATTCACTCTGAGAACCATTTACTCATAGCTGTTGTGTCACTGGCTCCAGACATACTGCTCATCAGTGGAGGTCTGCTCACTGTGAGTAATGATCCACTGTCATTATTTCATTTCCTCAGATATTTAGAAAAGAAAATGTAATTGTCTTATTTTAATCTAAATTTCTGCTGCAGCAGTAAAACAGAAACAGTAATTAAAGCCATGACTCAAAAACAAGAGCACGAATATTTACAAACACTGATCTTTGTTTCTTTCCTGGCTCTCTGGGAGTCAGCCACAAGGGAGGACTATTAGTTGCTAGCTGGTCTTCCTTCAGCAGAAGCAGGCAGAGCAGAATATTGAGTGGTTTCAATGTGACATGGTGTCCACAGCTCTGAACTCACTTTGTTCTTGCAGCACACAGTAGTGTCACAAGAGGAAGCAACCTTCAGCATCCTAAAGACAAACCCAAAGAAACATGCATCCACATCGCTTGTTACAATAGCTGAAGCACAGTGTTATCAAAACTGTGTTAATCACAGCATCGTTAGCAGTTGAAATGCGTTAAGGAACTGCCAGAACAGTAGGATCTTGAGCAGTGACATTTTCAGTACTTCTACGTGCAAGCAAATTTTGCTAGTCATTCTGCAGGGACTAAGAAGAAAAATGGGAAAAGAGGTCAGAAATGCACTAACTCTGAAACTATCCTTACTTTTTTAATGCAGACAGAGGGATCTCTACTGCACAGGCAGACAGAACAGACGAAAAAAACAACAGCCATTACCCTACTGTTGTTCAAATCAGCAAACTGTCAGCTCCTCCCATTTTAGGGTGGCCAGTACTGGACAACATCAGCAGGGAAGTCCAGGAACCAGGCAGCCACAGGAGCTGTTGTTAGCTAGAGAAAATATTCCCATAACAGAGGCTCGTGCTGTAGTTTGTGACCCTGTGGCCACGGCCACCTCCAGCCAGCAGGCATCCACCTTGGCCCCGGAAAATGTGTTTGAGAGTTGTACTGACACAACAGTTTGTGAGGGTGGGCTGTGAGTGAGTCACTAAAATATCCAGCTTTAAAGGAACTGCCAAAAATCCTCCAGTGACACCAGCACACCTGAGAGGTGTCCCTGGCTGCAGCATATGGGTTGGGAAAGACAAGCTGATGGTCTTTATCAGCATGCTGTGTCACTGAAGGGAGCTATGGCCTTAAGTAAATGAGATGCTGGGATACTTTTCAGGCTGCCGGATTGATTTCTGCATTGTCTGTGTGTACTTTACAGGTTTATTTGGTTCTCCAGGAGAGGCTACGAGCACTTAATGCCAGTCACTGCCACTATTCCGTTATAATTGGGAAGTATGGGTAAAGCCTGCCCACAACTCCCTGTTCTTGAAAATGTAAAGGGTGGAAAAAGTTACTCCACCCAGATAACCATAACCTACTTTCTTTCTCATACATAGCCCAAGTGGATGCAAAAATTCCTTCCTCCCCACCCTTCTTTTTGGGCCCAGTTCTTTGGTTAAAAGCTGCTGACCTGGCCAGAATTTGGGTTATTAGGAACAAACTTGCAGTGCCATAAAACTGGCTGGTCATGGAAGAAAAGTCCTGTTGCACACTCCCACTGCTTGTATTAGTGCAGGAAGCCAACATGGATGAGCAAGGAGCTCCTGACAAAACTCAAAAGTAAAAAAGAACCATAAAGGAGGTGGGAGCAGGGACAGCGGGCCCAGGAGGAATATAGGGACACTGTCTGATTGTATAGGGATGGGGTCAGGAAAGACAAAGCCCACCTGGAGCTGAATCAGGTGAGGCAGGCCAAGGGCAGCACAAAGGGCTTCTCCAGGTCTACCAGCAGCAAAAAAAGAGAGATGAGGAAACGTGAGCCCACTGCTAAGGGCAGCAGTAGGGGTCCTGGTGACAACAGACATGCAAAAGCCCAAAGTTCTCAATGTCACCTTCAGCTCTGCCTTTACTAGGAAGATCACACTTCAGGAATCCCAAACCTCTGAGACCAGAGGGCAAGTCTGGAACAAGGAAGACTTACCATTGGTGGAGGAGGATCA
>NW_009650064.1:2207747-2217913 GCF_000708025.1 Charadrius vociferus | reverse complement strand
CCTGCTGAGTGGAAGGAAGTGAAGGTTACTCCCATCTTGAAGGAGGGCAAGGAGGAGGATCCAGGGAACTACAGTCTGGTCAGCCTCTCCTTGATCCCTGGGAAGGTGATGAAGCAACTAATCTTGGAAACCATTTGCAGAGAGTATTTAGCATGGATTTACAAAGGGGAAGACATGCATGCCCAACCTGACAGCCTACAACGAGGTGACCAGCTTGGTGGATGAGGGCAGAGCAGTCAATGCTGTTTACCTTGACTTTGGAAAGGCTTTCAACATAACAGCATAGGATCATAGAATAGTTTGGATTGGAAGCGACCTTTAAAAGTGATCTAGTCCAACTTCCAACTCCCCCTGCAAAAAGCAGGGACATCTTCAACTAGATCAGGTTGCTCAGAGCCCTGTCCAACCTGACCTTGAATGTTTCCAGGAATGGGGTATCTACCACCTCTCTGGGCAACCTGGGCCAGTGTTTCATCATCCTCATTGTAAGAAATTTCTTCCTTATATTTAGTCTAAAACTTCCCTCTTTTGGTTTAATACCATTACCCCTTGTACTATCGCAACTGGCCCTGCTAAAATGTTTGTCCCCATCTTTCCTGTAGGCCCCCTTTAGGTACTGAAAAGCCACAATAAGGTCTCCCCAGAGCCTTCTCTTCTCCAGGCTGAACAACCACAACTCTCTCAACCTGTCCTCATAGGAGAGGTGTTCCATCCCTCTGATCATTTTCTTCATTAATGACCTGGAAAGGGTGCACCCTCAGCAAGTTTGCAGATGATACAAAACTAGGACGAGTGGTTGATAGACCAGATGGTTGTGCTGCCATTTGGAGTGTCCTCAGAGACTGGAGAAATGGACCAACAGGGATCTCAACTGTCACAGAGACACAGAATTGTTGAGGTTGGAAGAGACCTCTGAAAGTCATCTGGTCCAAACTCTCCTCCACTCAAGCAGGGTTGCTTAGACCATGTCCAGATGGTCCAAAATCACCATTCTGTTATTCTGTAAATATCTGCTACATGCTACTATCAAGGCTGAGATGCTGGACTCACTGGAGTCTTGGTCTGACTTAGTATGCACTTACCTGGATCACTTTACAGGATTTTCCCCTATACAATACTATGAAGGATATGTTCTGCTAAAAGATCATTTCATTTGTTCATCCTGTAATGAACAGAGACTTTCTCCAATTATAGATGGTCCACTGTATCTAATTATACCCTTACATTATGCATAATTTAGCTGCTATGAACATTATGCTATGTTCATCTTGCTGCCTGCCAGCTTTCTGAACTTGTTCAGTAGCTGCTTTTGAAACAGCAGGGGTATGGCTGCTCTGTGGAGAGGCAACCTGGTCTTACGGTGAGCCAGTGAGACCTGCTACTTCAGTGCTCTCAGTACCTGCTGGAAAACCAGCTGTCTGGAAAATTACATGCACGGACATTTCAACCAAGGGCAAATAGTGTTCATGCCAGCACTTCGGTAGTTGCTGATTAGACTGGACTCTACAAAGAGACCAAGGACAGAACTGAGCTTGACATACAGCCCTGGATCTTTGAAATCAGAGTCTATACCAGAGTCAGTCTCCAATGTAGAATTCCTTAGGTGTAATAGGTAGCATCTCTGCAATGGACCTAACCACCTATGACATTCCTGTGAAAAGCAATGGATACATTTTATTCAAAAAATGGATCTGGAAGTTTAAGCATAAACAGGAAAAGCACAATTGCAAGTTAATTCTGAAAGTGGCTCTAAGAGACAGTGTATGGAGAATGTTATTGGAAAGGTATAATAGATGCTTAGTAGATGGTGGGTAAGACTTCTCTTACTCATTCTGCCGCTGTTGCCGTTGTGAAGCAGTGTATCAGCCTTTCATTTCCTTTAAAGTAAATCTGTGGTCCTCTTTATCAAATGGCCCTGATGGCAATTGAATGAAAGGACTGACTGGTTCAATGGATCAATCCAGTAGGATCAATGTGACCCATTTCAAATGGAGAGGATGGGTGACCAGAAGTATCTTCTTTCTCTCTCATACACACAAATACGCACACAAAATGTAGTGTCTGCAGAAAGCAACAGTTTATTTAAAATAAAGTTTTAAGTGCCAAAGTGAAAGCATAATAAATTCTTATGCACTTTCCAGAAAGTTGTAAAAAATATGATCTTATTTGGCTACTGAATGAATCCAAAATTATTAAAAGTCTCTACTGTGTGTTGTATTCCCATATCACTGTGATAATGAAATCTGTCCTAGATTTTCAACTTTTTTCATGTTTGAACACAAATTAGCACTTCTCACCATTTTTTCTCAGTACCATGAGCAAGAAGCAAATTCATTTGCCATGTCAAATAAATGAACTTTTCATTTCTCTGCAAGAAAACTACTGTCTTGCAAAAATAAGAGATCATATGTCAACTTATTCAAGTTATAAAAGCTGTAGGATATTTAAGATGCCAACATGAATTCCTAAGTTACTCTGCAGTTCTTTTTGCAGATAAAACTCCTGAAAGACAGATGGATTTCACCGTTACTTTAGGACCTCAAAGTTACTAACGTAATAATATTTGTTGTGGGTTTTTTTATTACTGAGGTAGAATGCTTTACTTTTGATAGGTATGTAATATTCATTAAACTTATCTAGAGCAAATGTAGAATATGAACACAGCACATACACATGGTACTGTGCCAGGAGAGATCAGAAGCAAGTTTAAATCAATGTGATATCTCAGTCTTGACTGGTAAGGCATCTGGTGAAGAATAAAATAATTTAGGTTGGAAGGGACTCTTGAAAGCAATCTAGTTCAAATCCATGCTCAAAGGAGGTCCAGCTAGACCACATTGCTCTGTGGTACTGGGATTCCTTCTCTGGACACAGCACTCCATATGTGGTCTCACCAGTGCTGAGCCGAGGGGAAGAATCACTTCCCCTGACCTGCAGGCTTGAATAAACTCAGGATGCCATTGGCCTTCTTTGCCATGAGGGCACATTGCTGGCTTATGTTCAACTTGTTTTCCACAAAGAGATCCAGATCTTTTTCTGCCAAGCTGCTTCCCAGCCAGTCAGCTCCAGCCTGTACTGGTGCCTGGGGTGGTTCCTCCTCAGGGGCAGGACTTAGCATTTTCCTCTCATGAACTTAATGAGATTCTTGTCACTCTGTTTCTCCAGCCTGCCAAAATTCCCCAAATTCCTCTGAATGGCAGCTCTGCCCTCCAGTATATCAATCACTCCTCCCAGTTTGGTATCATCCATGAACTTGCTGAAAGTGAGCTACATCATACCATCTGAGTTGTTAATATAAGAAAGTTTGAGCACATTATGTGGCTGATGTGGCTCATTAGAGTGCTGTTGGTGATCTCTTAGTTTGGCTGATTGCTTCTTTAGTATTTATGAAGATCAAGAGCCAAAAACAGAGAGGTGTGAATAAAACAGTACTTAGGTGGCATTTAGCCAATTACTTCCACAGAATTGGTCTTAGAGTGGACTGAAAAATGCTCAGCCCCACTCATGTCCCGTTCATTGACACTGCATAAAGGACAGGGTAAATCTACATTAGGGTTTATGCTTTTCCTTCAGTGATGTTCTGCATCTAATTCCCACCCCAAGTCTCAGGTGCAGGAAATGAGGGTGGGATTTGAGTCTGGGGCTGGATGCAGACACACACGCATGCTTTACCAGTGTAGATGCAAATCATGGTGTAGGAGACCCATGCTGCCGTCCCAGGTGCAGTGAAGGGTCATTCTCTAATGAGAGAGGCTCTGTGCTGGGAACAGAGCAGTCCTGGGGTGTGATTCTGTTAAGCAGCCAAGACTAGAAAAACAATTTGAGTTAAACAAGTATTCGGTTAATAAAGATAATAATTTCAATTTATTTAATTTGCAAAGATTTTTTATGCTAAAGAACCCCAAAACTTTGGGACATCTGTTTAAGCACACCACATCCTCTGAGTCCCAAAATAGCTTCCCCAATGCAGCAGCATGTCTATTATTTCTCTTCCCTACTAATAACTAAGTCACTAGTCATTTGATCCCCACAGAGACAAATTCAGTTGGAATTTCTTGACAAAAAAAAAAGCACCAGATATTTTCAGTATGCAGGGGGTGTGGGCAAACTTCTGGTTTCTTATGCTTCTTGGGATATTTGTAAAAAAATAGCCATGAAACAAAAATCCCAGCAAAAATGAAAGCCTGACAATAGCTAATTGTCTGGTAAGCTATAATCACAACTCATCTTGTGGTTATATCTTGACAGACTTAGACTAGGTCTAGGACCCTTTCTCTGTCGTAAATTTGTACAGTGGCAATCCCTGTTCCAGATGCGGCCTCAAAGGTCTTCTTTAATAAGTATTAATAATGAGATGTTTCATACAGGCTGCAAAGCATGCCTACTGGACTAGTGGTGTCACAAGGATCAGTTAGTATCTGTAGATGATTTTGAAAATACAAGTGCCATGTCAATATCTTCACTATTGTATCTCTCATTGAAAAATACTGACATACAATTCTAAAACCTCATACGAAAATCGTATTTTAAATTTAGAGACCAACCTTCTCTACAGACTACATAATTTGAGTGTCTTTGTTGGATATTTAAGGTGGGTAGAGTTCCAAAGACCATATTCTGACAGATGGTCTACAGAAATATTTACACAGGTCTCAGTAGAACATTTGCAGGGTAAAAACAATTAGAGCTTCAAAGTTATTTGGGCAACGAGTTGCTGCTAGTTTCAATGGGGAGCACTAAAATAGCTTAGATGTTCCAGACCTAAGGCATTATTCAACACAAATTTAAGTCTTGGAGATCTGGGCCCAGAACTCATTTGCTGATATCTATTACTCTGCCAGAATAAAAGGTGGGAAGTGGCACTTGCAAATTATATACTATTTTGGTCTTGTGCATAACTTACTTCCTCATGAATCTTTGTCAAAACCAGAATAATTTCAAAATTGTAGTGGGCCTGACTCATTGAGGGAGGGTATGGGAAACAAATTACTCATGTGAAATATTTCACTAGTGCCCATCTCGGTTCCTCACCAAAATCAAGAGACACACAGCACTGTGAAGATCCTTCATGCGCTTTACAGGAGGGCCTGTAAGTAACGCTTTAGGGTTAATGTCAAGAAACTGTGGATAGTAATCACACACTGCAGTAGCTGTTCTAAGGTAAAAGGACTTGCTTTAAGTTAACTGTTTTTACCTGACCGATTGTAGGATCTATTCCTGAAGTTTATGAAACAATTTAGTCCTAAGCTCTCCTGAAACAATGTAGAGTGATATTATGTGTAGGAGAAAGGACTGTGTAACATCTCATGTTCCCTTCCATCCCTCACACTGGAATTTTCTGTGTTTTGTAGAGTTGTTTCTGTCAAACTGCTATTTGGGTTTCCCAAACCATGCCTCCATTCCTGCCTGCGCTTTAATGGAAGCACATGTCTGTGTGTCTGCTGCATCAGAGCTTCCAAACGTAACACGGCCCATAGAGGTTTGAGTGAGACAATTGGATTTTGTGTCCCATGTTCCTTCCATGGCTGTCTATTTTCTATGGCTGCTCACGACATGTTTTCTGTGTCCTGCTCTGAGTGCCCAGCTCAACCAAATACAGCCTGTGTTTGCAGTGGAGAAACATAGGGAGAGGTTCATCTCCCCTGGCTTTGGATAGCTCTGTCTGAGTAATCCAGACTCTTTTCATACTCGAGATAGATAAAAAGCTCTCACGGGATGCAATCTATCTCATGCGAGGGTGGACTTCTAAACCAGGTCTGAGGTATAGCTCTGGGTAACTCCCCTTTTCTCCTCATTGACATAAAGACAGATAGTTCAGATGTGGACATTACGTTATTAATACCTGATATTAGATGATGTTTAACCAATTTGTGGCATCCTACAGTCTTGATAATATCTTGCAGTGTTCAGAATTTTCCTGAGCCATGTATTTTAAATAGAAAAAGAAAAATAGATCTTGATCAGCTGTTATTTTTGGTTTTTTGCATGTATATAAATGGTTTTATTTACACTGCTGTGTTGTTTAGTAATTTGAGTTCCTATGTGCATATATTTGATCAGATATTTTAGCCCTTACCTGTGTTTGTTGTGTTTAGTACCATTTACTCTTCTTCCCACTGCAGTTAAAAAGCAAATAATGTGAACGTGAGAAATGACAGGGGTCTCAGCAAAGCTAAGGATAGTACAGTAATGTTGCTGGATTTTTGATTGAGCTTTTATTTCTTTGCTGAATGCCCTGCATTGACTAAAGAAAATAATGTGAGAATTCCACATTATTATTTTTGATGGTATCCAAAAAAGGGAAATAATTCTCTTATGTTTCAATGTAACAGATCTAGGCTAGGAGAGAAGGCTGCTGAAACTGCCAAAAAAGGAAATATTTGTTTTTATATTCTTATTGTGTGCTTTCTCTTCCTTAATTCCTGTATAAAATCCAGGCAGGATTTATGAGGCAAAGATCATTGTGTAGCTGAAGCTTTAGCATCAATGGGATATAAGTTTCCCATTTAACCCAATGTCTCTCTTAATAAGACTATTTTTATGTATGAGGATCCTGTGCGCTGCACGGGGCAAAGGGCTTGCCAAACGGCCATGCTGCTCCTGAGATCAGCTCAAACAGCAGTGCTGCACAGAGAAAAGTTGTGTCAGACTTCGCGTGAGGGCACAAAACCCGAGTCGTACTAATCAGTCCCAACTCAATAGGACTTGTAGTCCCTGGGCTTTGTCTGAGTTAGGTCTGTGTCAAAATGGAAAGCAGACTCAAACATCTGACTCTGTTTGTAATGCTTTGCCAAATCAGCAGTGTCTCTACTAAAAAAGCTAATTATTTAGTAAATCCCATTCTTTTTCTCACTATAGGTTTCTAGGAGACATCCGCTTCTTCCATTGTATTAAAAATTAGCAAAGAGTTTGCATGGGTGGCTAATGCATATACTAGAAATGTAGGCCTGGTGGTCACCTCTAAGCAAGCAGTAGCCTGGGTGGAGAAGGTTTTGGAAATACTCCCTGCAAATATAAGGAGTTTCAATCTATCACAGTTGAACTAGATGATTGTTATAAGTCCCTTCCAACTGAACTAGTCTATTCTATTCTGCTCTATTCTATTCTAACTGTAGCAAGCCATCATCAGATACAGGGTGAGCAAGGGACTAGGAAAGGACCAAACCGGTATTGAACACGGCCACAACTTCTTGGACAACAAATATGGAGGTGTCTCCATAGCTAGCAGCGAAGAAATTGTACGTGGTGTGAACATGACATAGCTCTAGCACAGGGCTCGTGGTTGAGCTGGAAAGACATTTTCTAGGGACTCTTGATGCTATGTACTTATCTTTTGCTTACTTAAAAACTGTAGCCAATACCTGAAATATCACAATCAGGATCTTAAAAACTCTTTAAAATTTTCCTCTTTTAAAAACAAAACTAGAAAAATACCTTTTAATTACATTGCATTAATTTCAGTACATCACAAGCCTTAAGAAGTACAGCTTAAACTCCTTGCTGGAGAGGGTCCTTTTGAGAATTTGTTCTTATAATTACTCCTGCCAGCGTGGCATATGGTAGATGAATACCACACTTCCAGATCTGAGTAAGTATTTCCTAGAGAGGGAAACTAAGGCATAGAGAGGTTTCCCTTGGACCCTGCAGAAAAATCAGGTTCAAAGGCAGAGCTAGAGCACAAGAGTTTCCAGCTCTTCTCTGTGGTGTACATCATGAGATACTACGGTGGAAAGAAACTGGCACTTAAGAGAAAGAAACTGCTTTCCAAGAATAATTATTTCCTTATGCTACATAAATAACGGTAGCAGCCCCGATATTAGTTCATGTTCCAGGACAGAAGAAAAAATGCTTTGCTTCAGACTGCAATTGAAATGAAGATTTTGTTCTTGTCAGCCTCCTGTTAGAATTTGTATCTGCACCTAACAGCTTCAGGAGAACTTTTGTGATTTATGTTTTCAAGAGGAATCATTCCAGAAAGCTCACAAGGTTTACTATTTCTTTAAGCACTGAATTAGCTTCTTTAGTCAAGCCAAAGATTTATTTCTATGTCTGAGCCAGAGTGTTATTTTCCCTTTCCGAGCATTCACAGCTACTTAAGTGCCTGCTGATACAAGAATTTTCAAAAATTTTCATTTTTTTAGGTTTAGAGTTTTCATCCTTTGCGTGATTCTTCTCTGCTGAATATCTACTTCTGTTGCTGATGTCTTATGGGGGAAAACAGAGGTGTCAGACAAGCCACAGAGATGCACGCTGTGAGCCTGACTGTGGCCCTCGTGGTGGCTGAGCTCTGAGACAGGCTCTGCAGGGGACGGAGACGCTCCCTTCCCATCCTTCAGCAATCACGCAGTCACCTGAGCATCTGTGCCACAGGCTCCAAAAATCAGAGGCTCCTTTTGGTGCCTTTCCTGCCTTAAAACTCTGGGTTCATGCACATTAGGGACGAAGCTGCCATGCTTGTGCTGTGTAGTGCAGTGATCTCCTGTAACAGCATTGAATCTGCCCAGTAATGGAGACTTTTTGATTATTTTCAAATTTTGTCCATATTTTGCAAGAATCCAGCCTCTTGGCCCAGAAGCACAGCTTTTGTTAATTCTAAGGCTTTATTCTTGACTCTCTCACCAATTCTTAGATGCAGTCATGCCAAACTCCCAGTCACATATTGCACCGATTTACCGAATGCACACTATACCCATCCATGCAAACACACAACACCATGCAGAAACTATGCTGGATAACAGCTGTGAAATCAGTGCTGCAAAAGAAAACTCAAAATGTGTTACTACCTCGCAAGGAATTTTTTGCAGAATATTACATAACTGCTAGGTTTTTTAAGCCTTTGATTTATTACGGCTTCTTAAATCAAGAACAGAACTCCAGATCTAGTCACTCTACAGGGCAATTTTTCTTAGATCTACCAAGATGTGGCAGCACATACTGTTTAAGGACCTGACCTAGGAAGTTCAGGATTTGCTGGCAGGGTTTTCTGGCTGTTAGTTCCAGTCCTGCTCGACTCCAGGATGATGAACATCTCCTTTTTAATTATGTTTCCTAAAAATGCCTCGTGAATTTCTAGTTCAGTAGGAAGAGGGCAAAACTGACCATCTCCATAAGCAAAGGATAGCTCTGCTCATGGCAAAGCTGGAGTCCAGCGGCTCGCGTGCTGCCTCTCCTCCTCGCATCGCTTGCACCGCTTTCCCAAACGCATGGCGACTTCTACCTACAGCTCCCTGAATACTTCGCGGACGTTAATTAACTGATTTCACTCCTGTGCAGGAGCTGCTAATTGCTGTTATACTCCCTTTACAGCTGAGTTCACTGAGGCCCTGGAGGGAAGCAATTTTCTCAGCCTTCCCAAGCAGAGTGAGGCAGGGACTGAGCCCACCCTGAGAGCTGTTGCCCACTGTTCTTCTCTGCCGAATCTACTAAACACTGAATACACTCAGCATCTTTCAGGATAGCCCTCAGCACTAGAAAGGATCAGTCCCAAGTGAGGCCAAGGAAAATCAGCACACCGAACACAGGAGCCCAAGAAGGTACCAGCTGGGATGAGATGCCAGTTCTGATCAACCTCAACTCCTGCTGCATGTAAAGCTGATAATGACATAATTAATAACTAATTACAATGAGAGGAAGGGGAAAATGGTGCAGAATTAATAAAGTCAAATGCCAGTAAAATACAGTATGTGTACAAAATAATAGTTTAGTTCCTGGCTACCTGCTGTGTTCAAGCTAAACAAAAGACAAAGTAATATCTTCAGGATGTATTTGCAAAGACAATTGTTCCCTACCATAGGCTAAAATAGCAACAGTTCATTTTATTTAATTAGTATCTCATTTGTTCTAGTATGTTAAAAGGCTAATATGCATATAAATTGATCCTGCATCTTTGGACAAATAGCACTACAAATATTATGTTGTAAAAGAAGAAGGAAAGATGTGAGCACTGGACCGTCTCCCATCAAACTGAATTGAATCTCACGGGACTACTCTGTCATTTACAGCATGGGCATCCTGCTAGGCAGCAGGGATGGTGACAAGTAAAAGCAATTAGGGTTAAAAGTGTATATGGGCCAATTTGTAGCCGTGCTATCCCAGGAGACACCAAAGAAGGCATGATGCCTCTGAGACACACTTTCCTCCCTCTGTACTGACCTAGCTCCTGCTGA
>NW_009650064.1:2178181-2207666 GCF_000708025.1 Charadrius vociferus | reverse complement strand
GAGCCACGCTCCCCTGCATCGGGGTACCATGGGAAGTTTCCATGCTCCCCTCTTTCCCATCCCAGTGCCCTCGTGAGGCAAAGCGAACGTCTGTGGGGAAGCACTGGGTGCTACGGGAGGTTTGCGTCCCTCTCGTTCTCTCCTCATACATACAGACACAGAGACAGGTACATATGAACCACTGTGTCTATATACCAAAGGAGAAATCAAAGTCTACAAAAAGTAAAAAGACAAAAAAAACTCTGGAAAAAAAAGATAGAATACCTTTTAGAGTCATGTCTTCCATGTTTATATTTGTGATATAGGGGGTGAAGGTTTGGGTCACACACCGGGCAGTCGTGTCAGACCTGCATTTTTTGCAATGTGAGGTACTATTGATAAGCCAGTTAAAAGCACATCATTGTCAATAATGTGACCCTGTAACTAACAGTATTTTTGTTTTCCTTTCCTTTTAGTTTGTGCCATCGCAGTGTCAGCAACAATCAGAAGAAAATGCGAACATTTGTCTCAATAGCCCAGAATGCCTGGGGAATTTTTATATCCGAAAGGAAGCCTGGCTGGAAGTATCTGATGCAGCTTTTTGCAGTTTGCTCTGTAGTTGGCTTCCTCTCAAGCTTTCTCTTATTCCTTGGCATGCACTTCTCCCTGGCACACTACCCTTTGGGTCCCTTATTGATTTCTGGATTCATCTGGATCTCGCTTTCTATCGCGCTCTCCTGTTTCAAGCACCTGCGCTGTTTTAGTGTCCTGTTCCTTCTTTCTTGTGGACTGCAAAATGGCAGGGATGCTCTTATTACTGCTGGCACAGGCATCGTGGTGGCCGGCAACATCCAAAATATTTTTCACAACCTAAAGGTTCTGGCAGACAGTATAACCTGTCATTTGGAGTATGAGCAATTTGCCTTGATAAAATATTATGTTGAGGCAGTAAAATGGATTTACGAGGCGGCCAAGCTTTCCTCTGAACTATCTAAATACATAGTGTTCCTAAGGCATGAATTCACACCATCTTATTCAATTTCAGATGATGCATTAAAAAAAGAGCTAAATGACACAAAGCAAGAAATCCAGGCAGTTGCTAACCAGATATCTTTTATGCTGACTATACTGCCCTGTATAGGTCAGAAAGTATTGCCTATTGTAGGGATTTTTCTAGCTTCTTTTGGAACTGGCCTCTTTATGAAAAAATTTGTGGGCTCTCACAGTGCCAAATTTAAGAATACTTATATCACTAAACAGTTCATTGCATTTGATGAGCACCAAAAGCAACAGCAAAGACCCTGCCTCCTGCCACTTAACAGAAAAGAAAGAAAAGATTATGTGACAATCCCATCTTTCTGCCTCACAAGGAAGGACAGAAAAAACATGCAGGGTTTTTTTCTCCCTGTAATTATTCATCTTTGCATCTGGCTTCTGTTTGCTGCAGTAGATTATTTGTTTTATTGGTTAATTATTTCTGTGAATAAACATCTCCAAGAAGTACCGGATCTAGAGATTCAACTCAGTGTCTTTCAGCAAGTAAGTACTTATCAGTACTTTATATTTCTTAGTTTAGTGTTGAAAAATTTCCCTTCATCTTCAGCAGCTGCAGGAGCAGACGTACAGCCAATGAGCCATCAGTTCTTTCATGGCATTGTCATTCATTTTCTTTCAAAAAGGGCCATTGCCTTAATAGATATGTATGCTGGATGGAACCAGACAGTACCCTGCACTTTCCAAAGTGCCATCATATTTCTAGAGAATAGTAAATACAGGAAGAAGGACTTTCATTCCTTCATGTATATGTGTGAAGAACAGAAGCTTAAAATTGGAAACTCACAGTGCTGACAGTTGTGAAGCACCACTTTTATAGTCAAAATGCCACTGTGACCCTGACATAAAAGAGACTTACCTTTCTTTAGCTGAGTATGTGAAAGCTCATCATTTAAAAAAATATGGCTGCGTACACATGAAATAATAACACATTGCCAAAATCTCAAGGTTCATCTAGCAGGAGCAGCAGTGCCGAACAGTGGTGTACAGAACCATAGAGTAATTAGGTTGGAAGGCACATCTTGAAGCCA
This sequence comes from Charadrius vociferus, assembly GCF_000708025.1. Classification (NCBI taxonomy): domain Eukaryota; kingdom Metazoa; phylum Chordata; class Aves; order Charadriiformes; family Charadriidae; genus Charadrius; species Charadrius vociferus. Next base: position 2,205,603 of record NW_009650064.1, on the reverse strand, counting down.
CCTAGACCAACTTCATGCTCAAAACAGGGCCAACTTCAGAGTCAGATCAGATTGCTCAGAGTCTTTTCTGTGAATACTTCTAAGGCTGGAGATTTCACAGGCCCAGGAAAGCGGTCCAATTTGATAGCATGCAAGATCAGGCTTAAAACGCTTCCCAAAAGCATATAACCCTTTGATACTTTCAAGATAAAAAGATTTCAGAGGGATACTTGACTGGATGGATGGCTGGGCCTTTACACCTCATATAAACCGTGCTGCACCACATCTGGCATCACCAAACCAGAATCCAAAATGGTCCTGGTCCCCTGGGATATGGTCCTTCACAGTTCAGGAGAGTTGGTTGATATTCAAAACTTACCTCCTCAAAGCTGAAGAATGGTTATTGCAGCTAAATCAAGCAAAGGCAGCAGGAGGCCACCATAGATGAGCAAGGAGCTCCTGACAAAACTCAAAAGTAAAAAAGAACCATAAAGGAGGTGGGAGCAGGGACAGCGGGCCCAGGAGGAATATAGGGACACTGTCTGATTGTATAGGGATGGGGTCAGGAAAGACAAAGCCCACCTGGAGCTGAATCAGGTGAGGCAGGCCAAGGGCAGCACAAAGGGCTTCTCCAGGTCTATCAGCAGCAAAAGAAAGAGATAAGGAAATGTGGGCCCACTGCTAAGGGCAGCAGTAGGGGTCCTGGTGACAACAGACATGCAAAAGCCCAAAGTTCTCAATGTCACCTTCAGCTCTGCCTTTACTAGGAAGATCACACTTCAAGAATCCCAAACCTCTGAGACCAGAGGGCAAGTCTGGAACAAGGAAGACTTACCATTGGTGGAGGAGGATCAGGTCAGGGAACATTTAAACAAAGTCCATGAGACCTGATGGGACTGAGTGGAAGGAAGCAAATGTTACTCCCATCTTGAAGGAGGGCAAGGAGGAGGATCCAGGGAACTACAGTCTGGTCAGCCTCTCCTTGATTCCTGTAAAGGTGATGGAAAATATCATCATGGAAGCCATTTCCAAATATGTGAAGGCCAAGAAGGCTATTAGGAGCATTCAGCGTGGATTTACAAAGGCTAAATCATACTTGACCAACCTGACAGCCTTCTATGATACAATCGCTGTATTGTTGGATTAAGGGAGAACAGCAGATGCTGATTGTGTGCTTATTAAGGCTTCCAACGCTGTCTTCCACAACATTCTCATTGACAAACTGATGAAGCATGGGCTAGATAAATGGAGAGTGACATCAACCGAAAACTAGCTGAACTGCTATACCCCAAAGGTTCTGATTAGTGGCACAAAGTCACTTTTGATCTCCCCCAGGAGTAGACACTGGAACCTCTACTGCTTAACCTCTTCATTAATAACCTGATAGAGGAACAGATTGTAGCCACACAAGTGTGCACATGGGAAGAGTGGCTGAAACACCAGGGGACTGTGCTGCTATTCAGAGGGACTTGAAAAGGCTAGAGAATTGGGCTGACAGGAACCTTACCATGTTCAGCAAAGGAAAATTCCTTGTCTTGTAGTCCTTGGGGAGGAATAACCCCATGCACTATCCATGTTGGGGGCAAACCAGCTGGGAGGTGGCTTTGCAGAAAAAGGCCCTGGGAGTTCCGATGGACATCAAGTTGACCACAAGCCTGCAATGTGCCCTGATGGCAAAGAAAGGGCTACCCAAGGCTGCATTAGGCAGTGTTTCCAACAGACTGAGGTGGGTGATCCTTCCCCTCTGTTCAGCACTGGTGAGACCCACCTGGAGCACTATGCCCAGTGCTGGGCTCCCCAGTACAAGAGATATATGCATAGACTGGATTGAGGTGAGTAATGGGTCAAGAAGATGACTAAAGGACTGGAGCATTTGTTGTACAAGGAGGGGCTGAGAGACCTGGGGCTGTTCAGGCTGGAGAGGAGAAAGCTCAGGAGGATCTCATCAGTGTGTGTAAATACTTGATGGGGCGTGTGGGCATAAGAAAGAGAAGCCAGACTCTTCTTGGTGGTGCCCAGTGCAGGGACAAGAGGCAGTGGGCATAAATTAAAGCAAATGCCCTATCAACATGAGAATTCATTTTTTTTAACTCTTCAGGTGATCAAACACTAGAACAGGTTTTTGAGACAAGTCATGGAGTCTCTATCCCTGGAGATATTAAAAGCCCAACTGAACACAGCCTTAAGCAACCTCCTGTGGCCTCAGCTATTTTCTGTGTACTGCTGCATGTGGTTTTGCCTGTGTTTTTATCCTTCATACCTTGAGGACAGCTCCTTATCATGACCTGCTTTGGTCCCACCACCCATGGACAGAGGGCCTGATCCTGATCCTGACCCTGTTTGGCTGATTCACGAGTCCTCTACTATGAATTTGCTCTCTTTATGTGCAGTGTTCACTGCTGTGGAGAGCTGGTTTACTCTCCCAAAACAGAAAATTATGCTGTCATCAGATTGTTTCTAGTACCTCATTGAAGGCTAGTCACATTAAAAAAGTAAAATTTAATCTCAACAGATTTGTCATAATAAGCCTCAGGGCTGCTGATCTCAGGGAGTCTAGAAAGCTGGCTGAGTGAGCAGAACGGACTCAGCAACTTCTTGAGATGTTTATTCTTGGTATGAGCAGTAAAGTTCTTCATGCACTTGTACCCCCGTTTCATATTGAGTTCTAATGCAGTTTTTCCTTGCTTATACATTGGTTCAGTTTAGGGATAAAATGTCCTAAGACAGATTGGAGCAGGATAATATCAAGGAAAGGCTACCAGGCTGAAAATGGGTAGCATGCTTTGAGCACCTGATTTTTCCAAAGAGCACCTGACAGAAGTGCCTGGGTGCTGTAAGGTGGTTGGAAGAGCCACAAGGAAGAGCTACATATCCCCCTGACACAGTCAGAAAAGAGGGCTGTGTGACTCAGTGCCCCTACAGTGTTCCTACACGCAGAGCAGAATGTTGCCTACCACTGTGAAACACTGATCCAAGCGTTTAGTCCCTCTCACACAGCATTTCAATCCACAAGCATTGCAATACATCAGGTCTCCTAAGCAAGGCACCTGTTAGAGGAGGAAGGGTGGCTTTGTTAGTGTGGTAACCCTGTGGTCAGAGCACCTGCATAGTGGGGTGTGGAAGCACTGCTGATCAAGGACTGAGCCCCAACCCAAAGGACGGACACACTGCTGTGTGTGTGTCTGCTGTTTTACCCTGAAGGAAGGACCCTCCAACAGAGGATCTGAGATGATTCATGAGACTGGGAATATATTAAACCATTACAGCCAAATTAGCTAAGTATTTGTCTGTTAGAGCCACTGAGAAGGTAAGTTCTTAGCAGTGTGAATTGTGGGACAGTCTCCTGAGAGAAATGATGAAAATGCAGTCTGAATGATTTATAAATAGCTAATAAATATTTTGTTATGAGCATAGCATATATAGACAGTGAATGGACTTGATGATTCATGGTCCTTTGTAAATCTGAATATCCAATGGGAGAAATACTAAGAAAAGAGGGAACCAGTACTATAATCAACTCTTTTTTCCCCCTTTTCTTGTGCAGAGGAATGACAACAGCTTTATAAGTGGTACAAGACAGCATATTGCAAAGACTGATCCTTTCAAGATATCTTTGTTTAAACGCAACTGCATCCCTCAGCCAGAGCTCGCTCTCTCCACAACATGGATCCAGCTTGGAGTCATCATCTTCTTCCTAATAATTGTTGGGTTATTCTCTGGCCTCCTCACCCAACTTAAAATACTCGTGTCAACTTCATTTTATCCTGACACTGAGATGAAACGGATACATTATCTGCATACGAAATTACTCAAGAAAAGAGCAAAACTACAAGAGAAAACTGGGAAGCACGTGTTTGCTAGAACGGTAAGCCAGCAGCTCTACGAGAAAAAAAAAATCTCCCTCTCTCAGGGTAGTAGCCAGACCCAGGAAATACTTAAAAACTTGTTAATTTCAATTATGTGCTAATAGACTTTCCCCAGTGCTCTCCTGGGCAGGGGCCAGGGATGAGTTGCCTATTGGTGAGATTAGATCATATAATTGTTTTGTTCTGTCCTTCCACACACATGCATCAGACATGACAAGGGTACACCCAGATGACTATGTACTGGCAAGAAAATACTCCTCAGGCTTAGAGCATTCCAGAGAAGAAACCTGTCTTTCCGGTGTGTACGAAAAGTACCTCCAGTACAAAGGGTATTCCTGCAACTTGGACAGTGCATGTTAGGCATTTGTGAGCAGCCTCTGAATGTTTAGAAAGATGTTCAGTTGCTGCTTAGCAAAACGGACGGTGATATATTTCTGTTTTAAAACACAGCGGGAGTGCAACTGCAACTACCATTAGGAAAAAGAACTTTTTCTTTGCAAAAACATTTACCCTGTGTATATATGTATATATGCACTAATGGACATACAAACACGCACCCATATATTTATGGCAAATCCAGATAGATAGCTGAAGACACATATCGTTTGTTTTGGTTTGAGTTTTTTAATAGCCTTCAATACTGATTATGCAGGGTGTTAGTGTCTGGGCGATGTCTAACTCAGTAATACTATTATCGCAGCATCATATTTCTGTCTTTTCAGGTTAACTTTTGGTTTCCAATACTCAAGGCAAGAGAGGCAGTGAGGAAGAAAGAAAGGACCGTGGCAAATGACAACACAGTGTGAAAGAGACCAAGCGAATTTTTGGATAAGGCTGAGATGCTCTAGCTCCACAGGGACATGTGTTTTGCATCCATCTTTCCTATGAAGTTTCAATTTTAAAATGTAAAAATAAGATCAAAGGCTAATCAGCAGTATTTTGGAAACATGGAAAAGAAGCCATGGGAGATAGTGTGCTCCCCACTGCAGAGAGCTCTGGGTTGCATTAATACTCATTTTTTTCAGCTTGGGTTCTGCATTGTCTGGTATTCTACAAAGCCATGGAGGGCCTGATTTTACACACGATTGTGTAATAGCAATCAAACAGCTTGGAGCTTTTAGGATTGCAGCACAAACCTCTTTGGGTTGAGCTAACAGAGGACATAATGGCAGCAGCAGGTTTGTGTTCTTCACAGTTGCTAGACACTGAAGAGAGAAGACACAGCAGAGACTGTCAATTGGCTTCTGCGCTGGCCAAGAACCTAAGTAGACAGCTTAGATGTTTCTAGACATTTCTATCTATTTCTCAAGCTTCAACTGCCCCAAACCCTTCAGCCTGGTTCTTTCCCATCCCTAGCTTCATACACCTGCTCCTGCCTCTGCAGCTGTCTCTTCTGCAGGACCAGTGCTCTATACGCCCTGTCAGTCTTGTAGCCCAGCCGAACTCTCCCTCCTACCTCCTCCTCCCACTTACTTTTGCTGATTTGCCTCTCAGAAGTTTCTAATCCTCATGTCCCACCTGGAATTCTTCACTTGGTCTTAGTCTCTCACTTTCACATGTCCATAGACTATATCGCTAGTGCAGATTGTCCCATATCTTCTCGATGATAAGAGAGGTAAGGTAGAGGTCAGAATGTTCATGAGAGCTGGCATACAGAGGAATCAGGTGCTGTGGGTGCAAACAAGTTGGTTTTGAGGTGTAGGGACATATGAGCAGAGGTGAACAATGCTTTGAATCTTGCAGTGAGACAGCTTGCAGAAGTGGCAAAAACGGGCTTAATTATGTTGCTAAAACCACCATTAAATTAAATGAAAAAACCTGAGCCAATACTGAGTGCTTCACGTCTTCAACTGACATCGGTGGTGTGACCATCATATGACACAAGCACAGGTGATAAGAACAGAAAGATATAGGAATGGCTTGACTGATGCGGAACTAGAGATTTAATGTAGAGCTAAAAATCCACCCAACATACAGTGTACTCTTGATTTTCAGTCACAGCCAACTTCTTTCTTTAGGTTTCATAAGAATAACAAACTCTACTCTGTTCCTCTATAACATGTGCATCATCCCAGGACAGCCATTGATTGATGTCTCTGTTATCTGAACGAATAAAGACTTCTTTAAAGCTTTTCAGTAGCAAGCGTCAGATGTTATTTTCCACCTGAAACACTGGAAAACACAAAGCCTTTTTTATTTTGGGTCTTCCAAACGAAGCCTCACTCCTCCATGGACACAGGTGGTTCAGGCTGCCAGTGTGCCAGCAATTTGCCTCTAGAAAACTGGGTACTAGCTTGATGCCATGCATTACTGAGGGTTGTGCCGAATGTCTCTGATTGGCCTGGCTATGTCCTCTTTTGCCTAACGTGGGACAGCCTTGGATAGTAGCAGAACATAATTCACATCCCAGTTACTACTGTCAAGGACCAGTAGTAAAAACCATTCTGGTGAAAAAGGTGCAAAATGAGGGGTGCTCTAAATTTGTTTTCACAAAACAAACTAGATGTCCAGGTACTACTGATAAGAGGGTATATTCCTTCACTCTTGTTATCACTACAGATGAAAGAGGAAAAGGAGTTAAATGTCAGCAAGAGCTGAGCATTTTTGGCTAAGTCCTGAGAAGTTCATTGCTGGTAGCAGTTGGATGTGCTCCTTTCAGTCCCAAAGGACAAGGTGGCGAGAAGCCCTGATATCCTACTGATTACAATGCCCAAAGGCAGAGGCAGGTTTGATTGACAGCACTACCATAAAACACTACCTGCTTCACTTGGCATCAGGGGACAAAATTTGTCTTGGAGTTTCTTGCCTTTCCTGTCTGATGGTGTGTAGCCACCCAGCAAACCTTTTCTCTCTGTTGTTCTGCAAACAGCAAGTGAAAGCTTTGCCACACACGGGAATGGTTCATCAAAATGACTCAGATGGGGGTTAATGGTTGGTATAGATACCTAAATGTTTTAGGATTTTGAGTTTGGGAGTTTACTCTCAGGACAATATCATGTCTGTACTTTGTATTTACTTAGGGAAATTAAGCCTAGTGGGAATGACTTATTATGAAAAAGAGCCATGAGTACTTGGTAGGATAGGTGAGACCTTGCAGGGTTTACAGAACAGTATTGCACCTGAATGCCGGGACTCCCACCGGTAAATGGCAGGTGAACCTACTGAGTATTGTGCAGCTTGCTCCCTCAAATTGGTGAGAGTCATGGCAGTGATAAAAGGGAATCCTTCTTGGGAAGCTAATTGTAATTCTGTACAAAATGTTCAGCTCTGGTAAACATTTTACCTAGATGCTTGACCCTACTCCCAGTGACAAAGGACACAGAAAAGCCCAAGGTATATCTTTGTCTTGATCTTTACAGGTAAGACTGACCTTCAGCCATACCAGGCCCTTCAGTCCAAAGGGAAAGTCTGGAGCAAAGAAGACTTACCCCTGTGAAGGGTGACATGGTTAGAGAGCACTGGACAGACTTAAACGAAAAACACACTGGACATACTTAAGCCCATAGGACATGATGGGAGGCACCCATGGGTGCTGAGGGTGTTGTCTGGTGTCATTGTGAGGTGACTCTTTATTATCTTCGAAAGGTCATGGTGATCAAGCAACGTTCCTGAGCACTGGAAGAAAGAGGATGTCATTCCCACCTTCAAGAATGGCAAGAAGGGGGATCTGTGAAACCACAGGTTTGTCAGCCTCACCTCAGTCTGTGGGAAGATGATGGAGCAATTTCCCCTGGAAGCCATTTTTAAACATAAAGGCCGCGGACCTGACTGGGATATCACCTAAACATGAGAAAAACTTTTTTCTGTGAGGGTGGTTAAATACCTGGAACAGGATGCCCAGAGAGGTTATGGAGTCTTCATCCTTGGAGATGCTAAAAACCCAATTAGTGATGGCTCTGAGCAACACAGAGCAGTGGGGTTGGAGTAGATATCTCCAACCTGCCTGGTGCCTGCCAACCTCAGCTGCTCTGTGGTGACTTTTACAGAAAGCATTGCAGACAACATATGCATGCACAAAAAACCCTTGTGTTAATTTGTGAATGTTCTGTGCCAAAACCAGGGTGCCACCTCACAAATATTGTTGCCGTTACACTCATGCTGGAGTCACGCACTTGCATGGAATAATGTGTTGTTTGCTTCTGTGACTGTACACATGCATGAGCTGGACGGCAAGCAAAGGGGTAAGTTTGCTCTTTCCCATCTCCCTAAACCTGGGGTACCAGAGACAATGGCACATTCTGCACATTTTCTTTTTTAAATTCTAAAACAAATTGACCTTTACTGCCTCAAAGACATCGAGGTTTTATCTAAGCAGTAGAACCGTTCTTACCCCGATCTACAGTATTAGGTGTATTCCTTCAGCTGCCCTGTGATTGAGAAGAGAGTAGAAGAAATACCCAGTAAACTCAGGTCCTCTTTGGTTGTACAGATGAAAACGCAAGTCCATCTCTCCGCTGGCAGTACACAGAGACATACCTCTCACTCTCTGCAGACCTTACTTGGTTTCTGTTTTCTCCCATTTGTTTTTGTCCTCTGAGCCGGAGAAGTCTAGGGGTTTGTTTATCTTCAGCTGTCTCCTCTTCAAGTTGTTCAGCTATTCCCTTTGGCCTCTCTGTTTACCATAACCCTCAACCACATGATTACATTGTTCTTTTTTTCTCTTTTATTTTTTTTTTAATAAAAAACCCTCTACAAGCTACAATAAAAACCCAGTATTCCATCCACAATTATTTCTGCTTCTCTTCTTGCCTACCCTTTTGTCACATTTCTATGTTTTATTTTGGTTCTTTTCCCCTGTCTTTGTCATTCCAAGTCTTCTTTCCTCTTTTGGTATGTTTTCTTCTGCTCCGATAGATCATTCTTCCCCATACATAAAAGCATGTATTTTTTCTTTCTGCTGAGCACAAGTGAACTACAGGCACAGTTGAAAATAAGGGTTTTCTTTATTCACTTATTGGGATAATGGAGATTTTTAATATCTTTCATGTTACTGGGCATTGTCTCTAACTGCCTCTCTAGGGCTTGTCAGAAATGTATTCATATACCACCAGCGCTCAGAACAAGAGTCTGAGGAGAAGTCTGGATTTGGCTTTTGACTCATTCATCCCTTTCCTTCCCCCAGCTCACCACAGAGCTCAACTTCCCTTTTTAGACGTCCTTCACTAGTGTAGAAGCTGTTTGATTTACTGTGAAAAATCCCCCAATTGGATCAAATCTGGTTTGCAAAATTAATGAAAGGCTGACCTGATTGTCTTGTGAAGCTAATTCAGAGAGACATGCTAGTGCTTCTGACCCTCCTGAAGCACAATACAAACGAGGCAGCTCCCTTTCAACAGCTGTGTTTATGGAACTCTCCTCACCACCACCCTGTACCCCCGAATGTGGCTTTCTTCATAGCTAAACTTTTTTTAGCTAAAGCCTTTTTTTCCTCTGTGCTAGTTTTCTTGCAGCGTTTCATGTGGGCAGCTGGGTGTGCAAAGCCAGAGGATGCTGGGTTTACAACTGCTTTCACCTTAATGCCTGCTCTGTTAATGTTGTCTCACCAGCTCACTTTGTTTTCATCACAGTTTAAATAGCCCAGAGATGCTTGCAATTAAAGAAGATATGAACAGGCAAAACCTTCACTCTAGTTCTGTTTTACATCGCAAAAGTGGAAAGTAAGGATCACTCTGCTGACAATGGAATAAAGCCTGAAAATGGGGGTGTTACTGTTGCCTTTATGGGCACAGACTTCAAAATATGTGGACATGCTTCATGGGTGCTGCTGTACATGAGAGTAACTTCCTTCTCATCTCATTCCTGATATATACCAGTCCTGCCCTCCAGTGGCCCAGTAAAGCTACATGCCCCGGTATTACTGCTCTGCAGAGATCCCCTGGTACTACAGGCTGGAGAGAGAAGCACTGCAGGTGTAGGTGCTTGCACCACAGCCATGAGCTCTTCACTGGTCTTTATTGTCCAGGTAGACAGCTGGACAATAAACACATACTGGCCATATAGAATTTCCCTGGCAAATGATGGGGATGAAAGCAATGTTAGGTATGCCATGATCAGATCTCCTGAATTCCTTCTCTGCTTCTGCCCCTGGAATATACATCACCAGGGAGAATGGGGTACTAAAGATCCTGTATTTCTCTCTGGCTGGGGAGAGGGACAAAAATATGGTTAACAGCATTTTTTCCTTACTGTAACAATGTATTTGGGTCTTCACCTTTCCGTACAAGAGCAAAGGAGAAACTAGCAGAATCCCAAAGAGAAGGCTAAGCCAGCAAAGGCTGTTCAGTGTTTCAGCCTTGCCAAAACAGATCCTTGGCTCCTGTGTCCTGAGTCACATTGCTTCAGAGAAAAAGGGTTTTAATGCAGCAATGCCACCTCTCAAAGCAATCAGATAGTCTCCTCTCACTGAGTGCCCAACAGACTGAAAGAAGAATCAAAGAAAGCAGACATTTTTCTCAGTAGGCGCTGGAGAAGTGTGAGAACTATAGCTAAATGAGGTAGGATTTAAATATCTGGGAAAACAATTGTTTTCTTATTTCCCGGTGAAAGGCTCAAGGAAACTGTGCTGCAAAAGTCAGCTCAACCAGCTTTCAACCTAGTGTGGGGCATCTGTTGTTTTAGGACTACATTTATAGCACAGCCCCAGCAACAGCTTTGTGAAAATGTAATGAACAAGTGATAGATGGGATGAGGTTGTAGGACAAAGTCAGAAGTCTTGTCAGGGTCCAGAGTCTGAGGTAGGACTGAGAAACCACTCAGTGCTCCAGTTCAGGACCTGTGCTGACATAAACACGTTTTTTAATCCCATCTCATCCCAAATTACCTATATGTCTACTAGAAAAAACATCCTACTGTATTTGGCTCTGCTATCACTCATTACTGGTGTTTTGGAATAGGGACCTGGGCAGTTCCAAAATTATATCCCTGTGAAGATCCCACCACTATAGTTGCCCCACATAAGTGGAAAAAGGACTGGAGGGATTTGCAGCATGACAGTCTCAAATTCAGTAGTAGTGTCTGAACAGCACGCCTGAAATACTTTTGATGTCACACAGTTTCTCAAGGGCTATTATTCCTTGGCACCATGTGGCTAGAGGCAGGATTCAGGTATCAGGGCTGCACGTGTCATGGAAAGAAAAATACTCATAAATTTCACAAACTTGACAGCCTCGATAACTTGTTGCACTCAAGGATGTAAAAATACAGCAGATGCTTTGGTGTAAATCCCAGTTCAATGCAGGTAATTTTTTCCATGACACCTGCACAATAATTAAAAAAGTCATTGGCATTAAAAAGTAGGCATTTGTTAAGAACAAAATCCAAAGAATGCCTCCTATGAGGAGTATAATCCATGGTACAGAGCAGTAAATACCAACATAGGGATCAGGAACTCTTTGCTAATTGTACAGGGAGAAGCTTCTTTATTTCTAATCTAATAACAATCTGTAGGAAACCTAAAAAGATTATAAATTTTTCCACAGATTGTACACTTTCATGGTTTGGAGAGCTCAGTTTACAAAATGGGTGTTTATATAACTCATAAAACTACTTGCTGTTATCACACTGTGAAAACATCTGTTTTTAGAAAAATCACTAACTTTGTTCCTTTGGGCTTTCATGATCTGCAGTCTTTTGTATCACTTTGATCTCAGTAGGTGTCTCAAGAGCCCAAAGGACATTTGAAAGTCTTGGGCATATCTACAGTATAGAAAGGACTGGCAGCCTTTACTCCTGGGTTTCATTTCTATGATAATTGAATAATTTTGGCCTTGAGCAACTCACTTAAGCCAACACTGGATGTTAAACATCAGGCTACTACATATATTCAATCACTTGAGTAATTTCAGAGCTTTGAACATCCATAGTTCTCAAAACTGCAAACTTACGTACATTTACTTGTCTTACAGTTATATCATGCAATTGCGGGATTCTAATAATTGTTAAAACCTGAAGCCTCAGATGAAAGACTCCACACAAATATAAGTTACTGTTAAAAGTAGAAATAGGTCCTTTGTCCCCCCTGCTTTTTCCTGTAGTCTTCCCAAATTTCTGCTCTTCTTCCAAGAAAGTAAAAGATTAATTAAAAATAATGGATTCATGCTTGACATGCACTCTTGACAAGACAGAACATTAGAAAAGACAGGCATCCTTCATAGCAGAAAGTTCCAGCCCTGAGAGGCAGACAGGCTAGGTGGAAGGCAGCTGCAGAGCAGACATCTGCACCAGAGTTAGTCACACTGTATTCTCTTTGTAGTCAATGGAGACAAACTGGCATTGCACGAAAACTACTCCTCTCATCCCAGATGAGAACAACTCAACTAGCCTGTTTAGATTTTGATGCAGAGCTGTTCCAGAAGCACCTTTCTCTCTGTTGATTACAGAGAGAGACCAGACAACAAGCTCAGATGCAGACCATTGCAGTGTGGAAGTCTACATTGAACAGTGAATCCCGTTTTCTTGCAATAGTCATTGTAATAGTGCTGGATGTCTGGTTCTGCTGTTCTGCCACCCCAAAGACAACCTGAGAAATGGGAACCTGTGCTAGCTCTTCCTGAGCATCCCCATGATTATCCTCCATTACCTTACAAAGAAAATTCTTCTTTGCTATTTAAAGACACAAGAACTACTGACCTGGTAGGAGATTGTTTCTCATACACGCTCATACATCAGTGTATGCCTATGAATACAGCAGGAACTACAGGTCTCCCTTCCACTGTCCAATTAAAAATAACAGTAATTATCATATGCTTCCTGTGTCTGTCTTAAAATATGAATGTCTTACTGTACCTGTTTGGCCCATGCATTGCACATGAGTCCAGGTGATATTGTTTTTACATATAGGACAATAAACTCACTGTACAGGTGGTTTTGTGTTGGTCTGATTTGTCTCTTAAATATTCCCCAGTGACAGTCTCTTAAAAAGAAAGGTTATCACATGTGAAAATGCAGCTTTAAACAACATTCTAGGTTTCTAAGGCAAAACCTGTCTAGACATGGTAACAGAGCCATGCTGCTAAGAATACAATTACTTCTCAAATGGGAAAACAGATAAATTGAGCAAATGAGAATTTTTTTTTTAAATTAGGAATCCTCTCCTACAAAAACAGAAGCATTAGTTACATCAGGAAACACTTCACATTTTCAGTAAAAAAAAAAGATTTTTTTAATTAATGCCTTATGCTTTTGCTCTGATAATCCCACTTCATAAACTTTCAAGTTATGGGTGTGTTTCTCCATAAAGCGAGAACACAAAACAATATTGTAGGTGAGTTCACCAGTATGATGAGCATAAGTTTGCCTGGGGTATAACAAAGGAAATACTTGAACACAGCAATAAACACTTGGCGGTGCAGCTGGCAGGGATAAAATGTATAAACTCCTTTAAGACAGGGACAAGGAGATGTAGCAGAAGCTCTAAAATGGTGATAGTTCCCCTGAATCAGCATTTTTCTGTACCTGACCACTTCCAGGAAGTGAAAAATAAAAAATCAAATTCAGCATCTGCTATCAGAATTCTCTGAATAAACACAACAGAGATCTACCTAACACGTGAAAATAGAGAATTAGGGCTCATGCCCTATGACCTGACAGAGCAAGAATGTAGAAATTGTGCTTAAAGTACATTACTCATTGTTTTGACTTTATAGCTTAGCTGATACCTTCTAAAGATAAATATTAAGAAATACCATCCCCAAACTTGCCTACTTTTAAGAACCTACAGAGCTGCTGCCACATTATAACTGTAGTTATCATTTTATTATTACTCCATTTTCTAAAGAGGATTTTCCAGCTCTAATAACAAAATTCCTTTTAAAGAGAAATTGCAATGACAACTTTCATGCAGAAGCCCAGTATAATGTTTATTGGTTACTGTCGTTTCATGTTGGCTCTTGAGAAGTTGATTGTGGATTGATGGCAGGACCCAGAATGCACTGCTTTGGTGGGGACAGCAGGGTCATTTTCATTTGCTTTTTATCTACAGAGAAGAAGAAGACAATGTGATATAATCTTTCAAAAGAAAATCTGTGCTTTGCAATTTGTCACTCAGAGAGGTAATAATGGAGAAAGTGTGCTAGGAGCTAGAAAGAATGATTATTGCTCCCTCCCTCTATTGCAGCTTAGCCTTTAGTCCTCTCTATTACAAAAGCTTTCTCCCTTATGACAGAGAAACAAATAGCCCGCTGCACTCTATTGCTGCTGCTAATCCCTGGATGAGGTTCACTGTGCAGGAGGTTTAAAGGAACGATACAATGAAATGTGGACAAGCTAACTCCACCCTCCCACCATTGCTGGTTTGTCCCTGTCCTCACTCTAATTAGCATGAAGAACAGACACATCTTCTGTGAGGTGCAACTGGGGCTTTACGTCCATCTATTGGGAAATCATTTCTCAGACTAGCTGATCTCATTGTTCATACACATATGCACCCAAAACTAGCCTGGATTTTGTCATGCTTACTACCCCTCACTGTCCCCCCGACCCATATTAATCAATTCCCATGCTGTAGAAGACGTATCAGCTGTAGTTGGCATACAGCAGCATCATGTCTCAATTGTGCTTGCTGAAAGTCTTACATTGTTCTTTAACTTTTTCCTGAAGCATTTCTTCTGCTTGTTAAACAGTTAAAGACTGCGGTGGTGTCACCTAGTCCTTCTCACCAGCTGCCTTATCCCACCCATATGTTGCACTGCACTGATCTTTGCTCGGTTTTCTGAGAGACAGTTGTATTCACTAAGCCACCAGAAAACTAACCCAGAAAAAGGAAGCTAAGTGTTTTCTGCTAGTTTAGCATGTCAATCAGCTAACAGAAAGACCTGCTGAGCACCAGGGTGCATACAGGTGAGGGAGTGTTAATAACCAAGCTACGTGCCGCGTAGAGGAGGGAAGGGGATATGACGAGTGTTATTCCCCTGTTAGCAGCACAGAGCCTTGCAGGAGCTCAACCTCTCATTAGACCATTGCTGACATTGACTGCAGCGCCTCTATCGCATGAAGACAGCTGTTGTCCTTGCAAAACAAAGCTATCAGCTTAATCCAAACAGCACAATTGGTGGAGAGTTATTGTCTGTAACATGAAGATGCTAGAAATTTTCATTTTTCACATCAAGCTGCTTTTGGGTGTGGGTTTTTTTTCTGTACATTTGCAAGCCAAATGTTACTGCTTTGTACTCCTGGTGCTAACTGAACTCAGGTTTTCTATGGGCCTTCATACCCATGTCTCAGTCTATCGGTAAAACTCCCTTTGCTGCTCTCAGCTGAACTTTTTAAATGAGACTCCAATCAGAAAGAGGTACTCCATACCTGGGCTGCCCCCTATTTTCATGAAATTTAAAGATACCAAGACAGCTCAGCTTCTGAGAGGGCTTCTTTCAGACAAGCCTGTCCCAAGCTAGAAGGCCTGCTGCACTCTTGTTTTCTTGAAGTTTCAGAGAAGCATTAAATAATTTTCACTTATCAAAAGAGACAGTTACCTGCAAGAGCCAAAACTGGGGAATGAGCCTATTATTTTTGTTCGATGGGTGTTGCTGAGACCACGTCTGTGTATGGTGCTCTCTTAACAGGAACAGGCTGACAGACCTGCAATAAAATATTTCAAATCTTTCACTAGTATTTGACTTCCCCTTGCAACTGCTAATTGGACACAATGAAAATAGCAGTCCTATGATAACCCAGCTTTGTGTCTTACACATCTCAAAACTTTCATTAAACCTCTCACTTGAAAAGATCCCTTACGCTGGGATTAAACAGTTCAGTTCTCAGCTTTCATAAGGAGCTGGGTGGCTCAATCTGTTCAGCACTGTAACAAAGCAATTCTAAACCTATTTTTTTAAAGAAGCAACTGACTATGTTCCACCTCGTTGTATTGATGCTTCTCCCCTCCTTAGTCCAAACAGATCTTGGAGTGGGAAAACCACTGAGATTATGGCACATAAATGATTAGGATATGCTACAAAATGATCATAAATCAATTAATCTGGTTGTTTCTGTATATTTTTTTAATCTTGATTCAGCTACTTCAGGATATTGCAGGAGAGAACAGGTACAGAGAACGCACAACTAAGCTGCTCTCCAGAACGGCTGACTCACTGCATGTTCAAGCTATAAGCTTGTTCTTTGTTGAAGTAATCACATTTTCCAGTGATGCTCTTAATACTGGTAAAAGAAGTTAATGAACATCAGAAAAAACAAAGAGAATCCTGCCTTGCGTGGGTATCTACCATCCACCATCATGGCTGCTGGCTACAGGAGATTGAGTTGGTTGAAAAATCACTTCTGAATACAGTTTGCAACTGATGTTTTGGTTAACGGAAAGTTATCGCTAGCTTTGGTGGGAAATCGAAACCACCACGTTCACTGAAGTCTTTCAGAATTCTACAATTATCAAATTTCTCTTAAATTTTAGCTTAGTTTTGACACTCATCTTCTAACATGGGTTATAAGGCTTTAGCAGAGATGCCAGTATCTGGAGTCACTAAAACTCTGCTATGCTTGAGGAAGCACCTAACTAACCTTTAGTAACTGCAGCATGTTGTCTTACATGAAAATGAAAGCCCCAGCTTTTGCTGGTGTAATGCCAGTACAAATCCAGTTTCAATAGCTAGTTTCTATTACCATTACATGGCATTTATTTTGCATTAAAAGTCAAAGAGATCAACATTGCACAGCAATGAAAGTGCTGCAATAACAAGCATCCTTCATTGACAAAGTACCAACTACATTCAATGTCCAGTGGACTAAATAGACTCAAGCACATACCAATTTGTGCATGATACATATCTCACTGAAGATAGATCCAAAGGACTAGGATTTCTAAAAGTAACTCTGCAAAGAGAACCTATCTAGAGTAAAAATGCAGAATGAGTCTACTGTAGGTGAACGGTTCTCACTGTGAGACAATCTTATCTGCAGCTGGCCGTGGAATTGCATGACCTTTGGAGCAATTGTTTCAATTCAGTTAAGTGTTCAGTGGAAAGGGAAGATCTTTTCTCCAGACAAAGTCACAGTTAGGACTACTTGGTCACTTCTCTACTAAATCTGGGAAGGCCAGGAACAGATTATTTTCTTTGCCCTTCCTTTCACCCAGAAATATTAACCTTCATTCACACAGAAAAGTTAAATAGAATATATAAAATTTGTGAACAGATTTAAATGAGGAATCTGGTTTCAAAATCATCTGTTTTCTTTTCTTAGTTTCCAGGGAAAAACTGTGCTCATGAGGGGACTTCCCCGCCTACCCACTGTATTATGTGAATCAACTTGAGGACAGCCCACCAGCTCCTGTGAAAGTGTGGTCTTTGGAGGAAAGCCTCACTCAGGCACTTTGACATGCCTTTCTCAGTCCATCAAGACAACAGCAGGAAGAAATACACAGAATTATCTTGGAAGCATTTCAAAGGGCCGTATCTCACGTGGATGCTAGTCTGATTCAACTTTTAGATCCTGCAGTGAATCCCACTGATTCAGGTTGTGATTTTCAAATGTACTTAGTCTGGGTGCTTTTGAAAATCTTACCCACAATAAGTAACCCTAAGGACTCAGAAACATTCTTCATAAATGCTTGCATGCTAAATATGTACTGAAAATTCAATTTTCATTTACTTTGCAATATTTCTCTTTAAAAAAAATATAGGACGAACTTGAACAGAGCTATCTTGCTTGGTCCAGCAATACACTTTGCACATGTTCAGCTTTTGACACATTCTTGCTGGAACAGAGCCAAGTGTTCAATATTCTACAGGGTTTAGCTCCAAACACCTGATCCATGAAAGAGGTAGAAAACTATTGATTTCTTCCTCAGTATAAGATTTCTTCCTGCATATGATGCTAAGCCTCTCTGATTTTCAGTGAAATCAGTGAGGAAATCTAGCAGCTATTCAGATTACCCATGAGCAAAACTCTGTCCATTTTTATTGCAGCTGGGATGTGTTTATTTTAAAAAGTACCCAAGCTTAGTCTATGAGCTGTACAGACTACCCTCAGAGCAGGAACTGGGCTATGATATTTTTCTGTAAGATAAAGAACAATAAAAATTGAGTCCTTAGTTTCATTTCCTCCCACCTTGGCAGATTTTGATTAGTAAGGGAAATTACCATTGATTCCCCAAACCTCTCTTCCCAAGAGCTAGTTATCCTCATGTTGTACAAAGCATTATAGAGATTTATTAGTTTAATTAACCTGCTCCCGCTGCCTGACTCGTTTGTAGACATATGGAGGGAATGGTGGACGGGAGACATATTTGCCTTCTCCTGCTATGACATTGAAAACTCCACCTTCATAAACCACTTTGCCTCTTGAAACTGTCGCAACTGGGACTCCATGGCAGACCATTCCTTCAAATATATTGAAGTTGTTGGCCTGGTGGTGTGTCTTTGCAGATATTGTCCTGTGTTTACGAAACAAAACAATAAATAAAATGACTATGATCCTTGCATTTTACTTCATTATAAAATCTTGAGAAATTGATAAATGAAGAAAATTTAGCAGCATTATTAAAATACGACATTGTACAGTACATCAGGGAACAGCTGTAAAAATAGGATAGAACATTAACATTTCATTGAACAGTAATTGCATTTCAAAAGAATGAAGAGGGAGTCAAAAGGACAGAACTTTGCAGCCGTGAAACGCAAAATTTTCCACTAGAAAGAGATTAGTGGAAAAAAAATCAGGTTGTAATATTTTATTTGGATAACATGATTTCATTCTGCCTTGTCAAGCAAATATCTATGCACGGTAAGGTCAGAAAAAGCTCTGACCTTTTAGCTAGAATGACTTGCAATTTCAAGTTTGAAAAGTACGGCTGCAATGTTTCAAAGATTGAGACGAATAACACAAAGACTATTTCATTGGAAAAGTCAGTAGACAACAATGAATTTTGGTAACTCGTAACATGAGCTGGATTGATCCAGTGACTGACTACCCAAATATCTTGATGCTGCTAAATAATAATGACAACATCACACTTCTACATACCTTTCCTCCAATGGTATTAAGCAAATTATAATTTTAGACCTCAACAGTACTCGTTTCAGCTACAGTGTTATTGCTTCATTTACGCATAGACCTCATTCTTTATGATCACCATTTTTCTAGCCAATTTCTCCAACCCTAACTGGCTCCATTAAAGGCAGAGCCAATGCTAGAGCTGACATTAGCATCTGGAAGTGCAGGCTGTCTATACTTCCTTTATTATCTATTTTCTCTACTCAGCTAATTACTATCTACCATATCTAAAATGGGTCACAAGATTTTGAATTTTAGTTAATTATTTTATTAACTTCCTGTTTCCAATCTACAGATATTTTTTTAAAAATAATTTGGACAGTTTATATTTTTGTTTTCATCTATAATTTCTGAAAGGAAGGAAGCTTCATGCTTTTGGCTAGCAGTTAGAATTTCCAGAATGGGTGCTCACACAGTGTCAAAAACCTATCATGCATATACAGCATTAGCATTATTCCAGAGACTACATCATTTGCAAAAGAATTATCAAAGTGAAAATTTATATGAAATATTAATAGATTAAAATATTGATAGATTTTGAGAAGAATTTTCTAAAACTTTATTTAATATCATTATCAAAATAAGAAAACCACTACAAAATCTCTATCTTGAAGTATAGCCATTTTCAAAAGTACATGTTAAATACTTCAAATGATTACTTATACAGAGGAAAAAAGAATTTGTGGAAGGATATTTCCTTATCCTTTCATATTGTTCTGCTGAACTAAGAAAAATTGGTTCTACTAAGGACTATATTTAAATTTTGGTGGCAACTGACTTTTCAAAGGCTGTATATATAGAAATGCTGTCTATGGCCAATCTGCCTATAGGAATAAAACCTTTTCCTTATTCATCACACCTTGGACAGAAAACTTAGGCATGCCTGCTCACCAGTATCAGCATCATCTCGTACACTGACAGTGGAAAGAGCGAGCAATAGAAGTCAGACTTCCCTTTTATTCACTGGTCTTATGACTACTATTGAATAACTTTATCCATGGGTGTTAGAATAGCCCTACAAAGAATTTGTGAACATATTCCTCTAGCTTATTGTATTACCCTTATGGGTCCAATTGCTAGAACAGTAAGTAAGAACAACTGTAACATAATTATCTTTAGCATTCTCTGGGCATACATCATATCTATTTGCACAATAGCACTGGGACATGAAAAGGAAAATGGTAAAGGTAATTTGAGCAAACGAACAGAAAAATAACAAGATCCTTCAACTCAACATGTGAACTGTTTAAATGTGCTGCAGCAGGATCACTAGAGGTAAACACGGCTCAGAGGTAAGTACGTCCTTCATAAAAAGATACAAAATGAATGGAAGTTAGTACATTTAAAAGAGGCATCCATTTGTGCAGATAAACCTTACAATATGACAAAACACATTTCCCAGAGTTTGTCTCAACAACAAACCTGTATAGGACTAATTTATAACTCTGCTGTAGAAACAAGCCTTAGACCACACCGTCCTTTCTGAAGGTGAAATGCATTGTCCCTGATGGAGATCACCAAAATTCATCTGTGATTTAACCCTTTGACATTACCGATGTCAGTGAAAGTTTCAGTTAACAAGTGAGCTAGCAATTAAAACAGAACTAGACCGTATGCTTGGGTCTGAAGCTCACAACTCACCAACCTTATGCGACAGACTGTTTACTGCCGTATCAGCCATTTCAGCAGCAGGCAGAAGGAATCTTAGCAAAATTCCAATGTTTGCTCAGAACATCTGAACACTATTGACCACTCTGCTAATGGCAAGAACAGCTGTAACCTACTTCTTATCCCAGAAACCAAGACTGCCACTGTAGTGAAGTATAACACAACAGCTGTCTCCAGCATCCTATGGCATACCTGACATAAACGATTACCCAACATGAGACAGCAGATTCTGACTCCAGGCTTTAAAAACCTGTATTGGATTTTTTTTAATAAAATTTGTAAAACTCTCTAATTCTGGTTGTAAATTACAGCGGCTCTTGTTCCAAGCAACCCTTTCTCAAACAGAGACTGAGACTGGAATGACTACTTCAATATTTAAAAAAAACATTTTCCTCTACAAAAAGGATACTTCAAAGACATCAGGTCTTGTTTGTTATTAATTACATCAGTGTTTCCACATGATTCCTTCAGCTGCTTCTGATACACCTGTCTTGCAAAAAGGTTTTAGGCTATCAATATAAAAAATGATATTCCTCTCGTACCAAAGAGGAAGACATGTTTCTGAAATTGTCTTTTTTCAGTCTGGGGCTTCTGTCCAACTAATTTACAGTCAAAACCCAATCATTTTAGTCTGAGAGCAGTTACCAAATTTTCTCAGACTGTGTGAGGATTCAGAGACTAGTAAGCCTGTATTTATTTATGCTGTATGTGAGAAAGGGCTTTACACCACTCCTAGATTATTCTATCTAAATAAACTACAGAATGAAATTTAAAATTTAGAAAAGAACATCAGATTAGGCTAATGCAGTAAGCTGTAAGGTGAAATTCAAAATTGTACAGGTGGTGAGCTCAAAAATTATGCCCTGCAGTTTTGTTAAGGAGTCAGAGGTGCCAGTTTTCATTTCAAGTCAATTTTCATTTCAAGTCAAACACAACCCAAGAGAAACATAAACATGTCTACAACTCAGTCAGAGCCCAAAATACTAAATAGTGAGTTACAGTCAGGGAGGAGGGGTAGCTGGATGAAGGGAAACTGCTATGTGACCCTGCTCTGGCAGGGGGGTTGGATGATCTCCAAGGGTCCCTTCCAACCCTGATTGTTCTGTGATTCTGTGATTAAACATTAGAGCGATATTCTACCCCTCATTATGCATCAGACATGAAGCCACATCAGCCCAGTGAAGGTGGATCTGTTGGACTGGAGTGAGCTCTAGAACCTGAACTTTGACTGCTGTGAGGATTATCACTTTAATTTTCAAGGTGGGCATAAGAAAATGAAGAATTTAATTACTTTCAATGGAAACTGGATGCATACCTCACACAGTTTTCTTTAAAAATTCCACGTACACGAATACGATGAAATTCTGTAGTCAACTTCCCTTAGGCAAGAATAGTGCTCAACGTCTCAGTAAAGGGAGGACACCTATTTTATAATTACTTAATTAATTAATTTAAAACATAGTAATAAAGACAGCTAAAATGACCCGAGTCCACTGTTGAAGAGAAAACAACTGCTTGGTTGACAGCTGCCATAGAAAACCAACTTATGTAAGTGTGAGTATTTGAGCTGTAAGCAACTTCTCTCAGTGCTTACAGTGCAGTATCTGCAAGCTTTTCGGAGCTGGGGGTAGGTGAGAAATGCCAGTTTGCTGAGGATAGGATCAGCCTTTGCAAGCTGCCTCTTCACATCACTTTCAGGTGCCTTTGAACTCTCCATATTGTTAACATGTTTTTCTAAAATCTAGAAAAAATAAATAGACTCTTCATCTTTCTGTGCCGTCCTGAGCCACCACTCATTTGTAATGATAATAAGTTGAACTTTGTTAATGTTAAAGAGTCAGTTTTATTAAAAAGAAAAGCAAAGGAGAGGAAAAAAGAGGAAGGAAAAAGAAGAAAGAGAAAGTCTTCAGATCTATGTGCAAAAATGCTAGCTATAAGCCTACAATGTTGGTTAAAACCTGCATGGTCTCCTTTATATTAAAGAATCGCAACAACTGCACATGCAAATATATGCAGGGAACTATTTATAAAATTGTATTCCTAGACTCTTAAAATATTTTAAAATAAGCATTGTGTTTGAGTAGCCATATGCAGTGAGGAGAATTGTGGATAAAATAACAGATGCAAGAAGAGGTAGGAAGTTAATATTCGGGGTGTCCGAGTCAATGTGACTTATCTAAGGGATGAGATCTTTATTTCATGCAATCATAACTCCTAAAATTCATCATTTTAAGATGTCTAGAGAATGACAACAAAATTATTTTTCTGATTATGGTAAGTAACTAATTTGTCAAAAGTACCATCAGTCTGGTCCTATCAGTCACTCCAAACTGATATGGGATGGGAGTGAAAATTGTCAAACTGCATAATGGGCAGGAGGGAAACAGTAATAAGAAGCTAAGCTTGCAGAAATGCATAAAAAGAGAGGAAAATAAAAATTAGTGCATTCAATGACTGAAGAAGATCTGGAAGTGATTACCAGAGAGAAAAAGGCAAGATTATATAAGGAGAAGATTTAATTTTTGGGGGTAATATTTCTAAGATTCAGTTCTCTAAAGAGAGCAGCTGACATTTTGTGAGACAGCAAGTTACTAAGGAAACGTACATCATACTCTCTCAGAGAGGCTTATTTTTTACAGTTCACAGAACCACAGTCATTGAGGTTGGAAAGCATCTCTGGAGATCATCTATTCCAAGCCCTCTGCTCTGATCAGAGTCAGCCAAATTAGCTTTCTCAGGGCTATGTCCAGTCACGTTTTAAGTACCTTCAAAGATGGAGACTCCACAATCTCTTTGGACAACCTGTGCCAGTGTTTGATCATGCTCACAGCAAAAGAAAGTTATTTCTTATGTTCAGATGGACTTTACTGTATTTTAATTTATGTCTTTTGTTTCTTTCTCCATGTTCCCTTAATGTGCAATAAAAGCCCTTTGACAGGAACTCTGATTCTGGAGAATTAGTGTGCATTCATGCATGCACACGCTTGCACTTGTGCAAAAGAATATGGGGCTGCTGAAAATGCCAGAACATGCTTGTCCAATGCATACCTATTTGTATGCCACATTATTTCATTTTGCCTCATTGTGTCTAGATGCAGTTATCCACATACTCAGTATTCAAAATTATGCTCATTCATCAAAAGAGTAAGACAGTTCAGCGTTATTTATTCTAATCATCTGCTAACATCTTGGTTTCTTCCTCTTTCATGTTACAAAAAATTACAGGCAGTTGCTTGGCAAAGAGTGCTTAAATGTTGTAACTTGTCCCCAGTTAAGCCTCTGAGGCTGAAGACTTGACTACAAATGAGACAGACATAGGCTGCAGATTTTGGTTCTAACAAATGCAAAAGATTTGTGCATGAACATACCTACACACAAACAAAGGCATTGAGGGAACATATGCCAGCAGACTGGGGCACTCTGACTTCTTGCTGATTTGCATCCAGTGACCGTTTCTCCTAAAACGCATAAGCAACACTGGAAATGAGGGCTAGAAACCACATCTTCCCTTGCCCTGTCATAACAGGTAGATTACAAAGTAATGTGTCCTTTTCTTCCCTCTCCTCCTCACCTCAGGACTCCTGCCTTCCCTGCTAACCAGGAACCCCTCTCCAGTAGCTGTGCTCTTGGGGCTCAGCCGTCGCTGCTGTGCTCAGGGTTGAGCCCATCTCCATGAGGACACTCTGGGCCTGCCACAGAGGGCCACTCCAGCAGAGCCCAAGGAGGATGGAGTGTGAGATACTGCTACCTGTACAGCCAGCTCTGCCTCTGCATTCAAAAGCAGCTAACTTTTAGGCTATATTTAGTGAGTGGAAAAAAACTGGTGGGTGAGACTTCCCAGACTGCATGCTCTTATAATGAAGTGGCTGGACTTAGAAAGTTAAACTCCATTCGAGATGGGTTTTTTATCCCTACAGGTGTTTGATCTTGCCTTCAGGGCCTGATCCAGGGCTTATTTGCAAGGCTCCAACAGGCTACAGTGAGTTTATGGAGCCCTAACATCTGCCAGGAGTTGAATGTCTTTTAGGAGATCTTTAGCACCTTCTGCCCCTATTTTACAAGGGATGCTGAGCTCTTTCTGTGGTCTGAATTGGGTACTGCAGTATTTAGATTCCCAGATTTAGATTTCAGCATTTCTGAAAACAAGCCCAAGAGATTTTGTATTCTTGCTTGCTTTCAAATAGCTAAAGGCATCAGCTATAGAGGACGCTGACTTGCTGACAGGTGACATTCCCTTTTCCTTGGTTACTCTGCCCTCTCCTTCTGGAACAGTCTTTACAGTTGCTTTTGATTCACAGACTTGAAGCTGTTATATTATTTGTGTGCATCTGAAAGAAGTTAGTGAACATTCTTGATCAAAGCGCAGACTTAAATAAGATGGTACAGTGAGTATACATTTGCTGCCTACGTCTGTTTTTCCAAGGAGTTCTCACCAAACAATCCTGTGTGCACAGGCTGCACTTGGGGTGCTGAGGGCATTGAGGTCTGCAAGGTGATGTTTGATAGCACACAGCTGCAACAAACCAATGGGTCACTTTGGTATTTGTGTGTTCTTTAATGAATATACAAGTATGAGGAAGCTAAGAAATAGACCTCACCTGGCAGAACTAACAAGCCATCTTTTCTCATGCAGTTTCTGACTAATTTATACATTTAATGTGTTTCTTCACAAAAATGCTTGCTTTCATGAAGACCCACTAAACCCAATATTTAGAAGCTTTTAAATACAGTAGCAAATCTGATAAGTGTTCATATAATATTTTCTGCAGAAATTACCAGAAAATGCTACAGAAATAGGCCGCTCAGTGAAGCTGACCTGCAGAAGGAAAGCCTCAGCTGAAGTGGCACAGTGCTAGGAGTGGAACCTTGAACTGCAATTGCTTCCAGCTTGCAGACCTGTCACATTGAATTCACTAGGCTTTTGCAACCTAGAAAGAGAAAAACCTGAATGCCCAGATAGCAGCCAACATGTCGCTATTGTGCAATGATGTGGGAGGGGAAACACAGCTGATTTTGTAGGGACAAAAGTTTTTGTATCTTGAAGAGCTTCACTACCTTTCAGAATGACTTCAGAATCTTCTCTATAGACTTCCTCTGACAGACTGTGACAATACCAGTTCCTCACAGGAATACTTCAGCAATTGTCTAACTCTTTAGGCCAGTAACAGCCAGTATTTTAAGACTACAGCAACACAGCATCAAATCAGAACTGGAAAATTGCATTTTCCTCTTACAAGATTTAGATTTACAAACAAGAAAAAAAGTCATGCTCAAAAGAGGAAGGACTTTGGCAAGAAAGAGGAACAAGCCTATTGTGAAATTGAAAATCACTCCCCAGAGTCAACAAAGCACATGAGGCTGCACCTTGTGTAATATCTTAAACAGCTGAAGTCCGTTAGCAAGTCTGTTAGCCAGATCCTTTTTTTTTCTGCTGGGCTGTTTGTGCCCTCTTCAGGATTTGTAGTGAAATGAGTAGACAAGCACTTGTGAGATTTATTTATTCTTATGTAGTTCACACTACATTGTACCTGCAGAAAGGCAAAGCCAAATGGATAAACAACGGGAACAGTACAAGATCAGGAAAAAAGTACTGGCTGAACTTAAAACCAGCTTGCTTTGTAAGAAAATACTGTTTGATATTTGAAAAATATATTTGAAGAAAAACTGCAGCTTCACAGCTACAGTGGGCAAAAAGGCAATTAGAGAACTCAGGAGAGAGTGAAGGGAGGCAGAAGGAATGTTTGGGACACAAAAGGATACATAATTACAGGAGCTGACGAAGCACCTTGAGAACAATGTCAGAACTCTACTATCCTTCTACATTCATTTGTCCCCAGGCAGAGCAGAAGTGAGCTCAAAAAAGAATCCTTCAGGTTTTGTGTTTTTTTTTTTAAATCAGAGTTCATAGCTCCACTGTCCTGAAATAGCTCATTGCTAGTATCTCAAAATATGCTTGCTCAACATGCCAGAAGGTAAAAATGCACATGAAAATCTCTCTGACCCAGCGCTGGGCAGGCCTCTGCATTTATTGGGGTTGACACTCCTGAAACTTCTTTTGCTGGTGCTGCCATTTTTTTGTGGGACTTCTGAAGAGCAACTTACATGTCCTCAAGCTTTGCAGCTTAAAACACAGAATGCTTTTCCTCTCTTTCTCACATGTTTTTGGTACTCATTAGCATACTAAGAAGAGGGAGAACTGCATTATCAAAAATTCAAAAACCAGAAGATTGGTTAGGAAAGTTTTGCTTGTGTAAGGTAAATCTAGGATTAGGGCTTTTTTTCCTCCATTTGGCTTCCAAAATCAGATTTGCCCAGTTATGTTTTAAAACTTTCCTCTGAAGAGTCTTCAACTCTTTTTTCTAAAAAAAAAAAAAAACAACCCAACATAGGCTGAAAATCTAATGCCATCTAAGTTACAACAGCTCAGGCTTTATGAACACCAAACACTGTGATAACCTTGATGAAAGCTGGCCATAACATCATCATGCCCAACAACCCACAAAGCTCATCTAGGGTTAATGATTGATGTCTGCTATGAATTTACTGACTATTTGGATGATCCTGATGAAGAGATTTCAAGGAGGGTCAATGTACACCTTCAACACAGTTGTATGTTCACACTGCTCACTAGAACTGAGCCCAAGACAAAAGCACCAGCCCAGTACACTTCCTCACCTGCTGCTGCTGTGTGCAGGGCTGGATATGGTCAGATGTAAGACTCAGCTGTTAAAGTGCCTGCAGATTTAAGCTAACCTGCTCAGCAGTTGACAGTGGAGATGCACTCACACAGCCCCTAGGCATCTCAGCTGAGAAAGACAACTCTGCAGGTGAGCTGGCTTTGTGACAGCCGGCTGCCAGACCTTTTCATAGAATCACAGAATCATAGAATGGTTTAGGTTGGAAGGGACC